>NC_025999.2:12624436-12819436 GCF_000442705.2 Elaeis guineensis | reverse complement strand
GGGTTACTTGGGTGTTGTTGGTATGGAGATGAATGAGATGAGCTACGGTAGTATCAACGGTGGGGAGGAGATGGAGATTGGGAGGCTCAGAAGGCCTGGTGGGTGTAAGGAGGAAGAGGGTGGTGGGCACGGGGGGAGGGCGAGTCACAGCAAGGTGATGCTCAACTGGGAGGCAGAGGCTTTTTGGGTTGCCAGCTCCTGAAAGCTTGCCATGGTTTTAAGGAGAGGAAGAGCTTCTCACAGTGTTTTTAAAACGTTGCTACCCTTTCTATCCTGCCATCTACATCACAGCATTCGGTTTCCTCTTATCTTCTGCTTATCTAAGTTATGAACTCTCTCTCTCTCTCTCTCTTCTTTTTTAGTCAAAATGTTTTTGGTTTGGCAAGCTAGGTTTATGGACTCTCAGATTGAGGATTTAGCAGGGGCATTAGGTTAGGCAATTATGAGCACCCTGCTTAATTAAACAACCTGCTAATGGTTGTGGATGGTTGTACTTTTTTTTTTTTGTAAAATGGATTAATTAAATCAATCTAGTAAAGATATATCCATATGAATCAAAAAATAAAATATATAAAAAATCCTAAGAAATTTATTAAATATGTTGTTTTTCTAAGTTTAGCTATATATATATATATATATATATATATATATATATATATATATATATATATATATATATATATATATATATATATACTGCCATTCAATCAACCATACTATTAGCCTCTTTGTAAAGATGTGTCATCTTATAAGACAAAAGAGAAAGTGCCATTCTCCAGCTATCATATAGTATTAAATAGAAATTAATTTCAGTTGTTGACTGTCTAGAAAGCCATCTAACCATAGTCAATGAGTTGCCTTCAAATATAATGTTGCTGTCTTTATCATATGAAATCCTTCTCATATAGTATGTAACTCACTGTCATCTCAAATAAATGGATTGTTTTCTTCTCATATATTGTTTTCTTGGTAAAATAGTATTTACCAAGAAAACAATAAAATAGTCCTAAGATTAACAAAGAAAGTTGAATGTGGAAACACTGTATATATTTTACCTACATGAATTGTAGTAAAGGACAAAATAACAACATCCTCTTTAACATGTAACAATTATTATGATAGCATTACGACAAAGTTCTTCATTTTCCCTGTACATGAACAATCCTATATAATGATGTCACAAGGTCAATATGATAATCCAGAAACTAAAAAAATGGTGGATTTAGTGTCACACGAGTGTCCTCTGCAACCTTAGGTGCATATTCCTAAAATTAAGTGGCAAACTTTATAGGCTGTGAAACTCTGTCTTGCAAAAGTTTATTGAGAAAATTTGGCTTTATATGAAATTAGAATCTCATCTAAATTCCTTATTGGGATGTCAAAATCTGCCAGATTTCCAACTTGTAGGAATTTTCTTCAACTTTAGTTGTGGAGGATCCTCTGTTATCCTTATTCATATTTAGGTCACACTGGCTCAAATGCACCTTGTTTAGACATTGGTGAGATAGTTTCTTCTTAAATTTATCTGAATAAGGCAACCAGTTCCAAATCTAAACCCACACATTGGGTTTTAGGATGAAAAGGGGTGCAGATATTATTTTATAATAACCAAGATCATACATGACTTACAAAAGGGCGTACATGGTGATATTTTTTAGAGGCAGTATTGGTGATAGTGCCCATGTCTTTAAAGCATGAAGGATTAGAAAAAAAACACCTTGACCATGAGCTCTAATTTGGTAAATAAGCTAGCTGAACATTATTGATCACTATCTATGTTACCTGCTTAACATGATCCTCTAACAACCTTGACCAAATAATCTCAAGTTTCTTCTGCAAAGGATAAGCTATTTGAGTATTGTTGGCTATTGTCTAACTTACATGTGATCTTGCAAGTGGTCGAAATGATTGGCTTGTGGTATTGCTGAAATCATCTATCAAAGTACGTTGGGGATGAAAGTGGCCGTGGATGTGTTCAGAATGTTCATTTCAAAGTGAAATATGTCGGCTTTTTTTTTTTTTAATAATGTCATATCAAATTGAAAATAAATGTTCGATAGCAAGTTGACAGAAAAGTTTTACAAACATCCAAAGGGAATTATGCGCCAATTTAGGACCATATATCTCTTCCATTTGAACAGTTTCTTGCATGATCTTTCTTTCTTCATAGTGGAGTTAAAAAAGATATTTTTTGCTTTTCTTTTTTTTTTTTTGTTTTTAATCCAGGAGAGCAGTTATTACTCACATCAGGCAGCCAATTCTTGAATCTGATCTTAAAAAATGGTAGTTCCCTCATCTAAATTGTTTTACACATTGCATTGCTTAGGTAAGACTGCTACCACATTACCTTTACAAGATCAAGTGGCTCTTGTGAATGTTAAAATGATTGAAGGTATGTGTGACACAATCAAAGGTAGCCCCTTAACATCCATCCTTTTAGATATAGAAGTCCACACAAGTTTTTTTTTTTTTTTTTTGGTACAAACAGGCAATTACACCATTCTAACGTGAGTACAACCCAAGAAGTCAAAATATAGAATATCCTGCAGGGCTTATGGACAAGCCTCACCTTGACGCCAGATCCAATTTTCGGTGTGCTCGACAATAAAGTACAACCCAATCTATGGTGCTATTCATTTCCTAAAAGATATGCCGAACAGACATCACAGTAAAATGACAAAGGAACCTCCAGATATTGTGGAAGAGCAGATGAGTTTCTAGATGCTTAAATTGCCTCATCCCGAATCCATCTGATGATTGTGGTGAAGTTACTCTCTATGAAGATCCTCTCTGTCTGTAACTCCTATCTCGGCAGATGATATCCGCCCAAGTGGCATAAAACTCTCCTCCAAAAATGGACGGCTCAAAAAGATCTAAGCCCCTACAGCGAATAGCTTGGCATCCATATCCTAGATGATATAGCCTGCACTATCCCTACCATCCCTAATACTATTATTGAAGTTAACCTTGACAAATCCTGAAGAAGAGGGCTCTTAGAAAATTAAAAAAACCCTCCAGATCACTGTAGGCATAGCATGAGAGTCCCAGAAATGCAGGATGCTGAGAGCGGGCCAGCAATATCGAAACGGCTGTACTCTATAGCTAAGCAATAAGTCTCTCTAGCATCCAATGCATAGATACAACTTCGACTTTGAAGACTAGGCGGTTCCTGAATAGCTATATCTGATAGACGACATACGCCATCCTAGCATCCCAGATCAAGCCCTCGTCCCTACTTCGATAGATCGCATCCAGGAAGGGATAAAGCCAAGGGCCACTACTTGTCCCCCCAGACTAAAATTAAACTCACTCTCAAATAATGAACGAGGGCATACTCCATTAACTCATCCTCTAACCCACAGATCAGATAGACAATTGGAAGCTCCATGCCTCTGTCCTTGAGAAGTGTCCGTGTCGAAAGCTTATCCTAAGCAACCTTTCAAAGAAAAAATCTGATCCTAGGATGGACAGCTACTTTTCAGATCCAAACAGTCTCAAGCCTCCTATCTGGCACTAGCCTGCTTATCTCAATAAAATCCCTTATAGGAACCTTAGAATAGTAAGACCAGTCCAACACCCTTAAGTCCTGACTCCAATGGATAAAAATTGGGATGATAAGAATCCTATCAGCAAGCTGACCACCAAAGAGACAGGTGATATCTTGAGCCCTCCAACCCTTATTGTCGACAGTGATCAAATCATAGACCCACAAATGGTCGTCCACCTCGATGTTAGTGGAGGTCGGCCAACATGAGGGGGGCAAGTTGGAAATCTAGGCATCTTGCTCAAATCAACCAAAGTCCTATCTCCAATTAGCCATCTAACCTGGATAACTACTGCTAGGATGCGGATACAAATCTCCTTCTAGATGAAAGAGTAGCCACGATCAATCCAAATTTGGGACCCCTAGCTCCATGCCCCATTTTGAGCCCTCATCCCGCACAGGCTAGCAGACCACCTTTTAATAAAGCAAGTGAAGCTCATGACCACCCTATCTAGAGCCCCACAAAAAATTCTAGAAATGCTGCTCCAGACCCCTAAGACAAGAGCACAGCACAATAGTATTCATCAAAAGGTAGACTGAAATAGAACTCGAGACTGATTTTATGATCGGATAGTCCTGCCCATCATAGAGAGGGTGTTGGCTTGTCAGCCTTCGAGGTGATCCGGACTTGCTATTCGAATCAACCCTCTGAAGTCTCCGTCCTATGATAGAAATCCCCAAATAGGTTAGAATCTTGGTCTGCTTAAGGATCCTCAGTCTGTCCAGAATCTCCTGCACCATTTGGGCTTTTGTCTTGTGGCCAAAGGTGACCACAGACTTCTATAAATTCACAAGCTGGTCAAAAGCTCGACAGTAAGCCTCAACAATAGTCACAAAGTACCTCACATTTCGATTCGAGATCCAACTAACGAGCAAGTAGTCATCTGCAAAAAGAAGGTGTGAGAGTGGCTAAATCTCGAGGATCGGCCAGTAGGGCTCCATCTTTGATCCCTAAACTACCATCTGAAGAGCACGGAATAGAGCATCAACATATAAAATAAACAAGTAGGGAGAAAGAGGGCACCCTGGGTGAAGTCCATCCGTCGAGTGAAAGAAGTCTGTCGGAATGCCATTGATCTGGATGGCAAAGCTCGAGATCTCTATACAGTCTATGATTCAGTCAATCTATCTATCTTGAAAGCCAAACTCTTGGAGCATCCAGTATAGAAACTGCCAACTCATCCAGTCATAAGCTCATTTCATGTCCAACTTGATTTTCATTGGGCTCTGATGAATAGGGACATGCCGCAGGTCATGCATAAACTCTTGGATAAGCAAGATATTATCGGTGATATAATGACCACTGATAAAAGCATTCTGCTCTAGGTTATCAGGTGAGAGATAATCAACTTCACTTGTTCAATCAAGACCCTAGCACATACTTTATAGAGAGTGATGCAAAGATTGATTGGCCTGAAGTCCCTCGGGATCGACGCATCATGTCTCTTCAAAATAAGGGTGATCCGCATCTTCTTTCACTCCTTTGAAATATCTTTGGACTCAAAACTCATCAACACCGCCTCAACCACCTCTCTACCTATAATTGGCCTGTACCGATGGAAAAAGAGAGGGGGAAAGTATCCGACCCTGGGGCCTTGTCCTCCCTAAGAGATCAGAGGGCCTCCCACTCCTCCTCAACAAATACAGGATGAGTCAAGATCTTATTCTCCTCATTAAAGATGTAGCATATAAGTTGGGTTCCCTGGAGGAGGTATCCCCATCCAAGGGAGTGATCCAGTGCGATTTGAAGAACTAGAGAATCTGACCCTTGATCTTGTCACTATCCTCCACCACTCTACCATCACTCTCCCTCAACTATCTGATGCAAGTGGTAGACCTCCAGATCATCATCGATTGGTGAAAGAATCTGATGTTTCAATAGATCGTCCTCCCTAATCCATTGCATCCTAAATTTTTGCCTCCACAGTGTCTCTACTGTCTCAACAAAGAGTGGTGCACTGAAAGCTTATATCAAAGCTCCCTCAGGTCAGACTCCTGAAGGCCCCCCTCCTGATCTTCTCTCTACTGGAGCTCTACAATATCCACTGTCACACTCTCGATCTGCCTAGAGATATCATCAACCTCAAGATGGTTCCACCGAATGATCCAGCACCTCTCCAACTCAAGCCTCCTGGTCACCCGATATCTCACGTCACAACAAACCAACATCCTCCAAACCTCCCTAATCAGATTTCACGATCTCAGGTAGAAAATCCAAAACTTCTCAAACCTGAATGGAGCTCTAGACAAACATAGACCATCGATGATGATGATAAGTGGACAGTGGTCCAAAGCAATCCTTAAAAGGTACTACACTTGGTGCCCTAGGAAGTGCTGGAACCAATCAATGGTGACAAGTGCCGGATCAATCCTCTTCCAAATCCTGGCTACCCCTTGACAGTTGTTGCATCAGGTGAATCTGAGTCCAATGTAGCCAAGGTCAATCAGGCCCAAGTCATCAATGAATTTTCTGAACTCTCTGAAGTTAATACTATTAGCATACTGCCCACCATCCATCTTCTTATGGGAACCCACAATATAGTTGAAGTCCTCGATGATAAGAGAAGGTAAGCCCTATGCCCCCATTCTAAAAATCTCAAACCAAAGTATCCTCTGCTCTCGATACTCGGTGCTCATGTACACTCCCGATAGAAGTCAAAGACCTCCGGTCTGCTTCGAGATGCTTAATACCCCCTACGACTCACACCTGTGGAATGCAACCTTGATCGAGTCATGATGTCATAGCATTAACGTTCTCTCAGACAAACCCTTGGACTCCACCATGTAGGTGCTCCTCACCAACAAGATCCGTCTTCTAGCTTAGGCAAGGCTCACCCCTAAAAGATAGGTCTCAAGCAGGACACAAATGTCAGGATAGTACTGCTAGATAATTCTACTGAATATCATCCAGAATGAGAGCTTCTCCATCCCCAAGATGTTCCAAATCAGCAACCACATTGGGGCAACTAGCAGAAAAGGAAATCTACACCAGTATCCCCCTCAATCTGAATGTTAACCTTCATCCTTGCTGCCATCGAGTCCATTGCTGACTGACTCCCCCCTCCCCCTAGATGGATTGCCCCAGTTGGGTCATTGCCTCATCATGATCCATGTCCAAGCCTTCCATCAAGGGATCCATACTCACCTGGTTGTCCTCCATCAAGGGCACCAGCCTCTACTCAGAATGCCCCACCACTAAGGCACCAAGGTTAGCCACCAGTTTATTCATCTGAAGTGTAGTCATTTCTCCTTCTCCTTGGATCCTCTTTGAGAAAATGAAGATCCCAGAGCCTCCAAAGATGGCTAACGAGTCCATCCGAGCCTTTGGATAGGCTAGAGCCTTGCCCTTGGCCTATTCAACTTCAAAGGACCCTTTTTGGGTCCACTGGGCCCTTTTTCTCACCCATGGGCTTCACAAGCACTTGGCTCGCATCAAAATCACTGGGTTAGGCATGCTTGGGCTGGCCTGAGCCTGCCCCCACCAACTCTGCCACCCCCATCCATGGCCTAGAGGGCCCAGTCGGCCCACCGCCTATGAACGGGCCTTCCCTTGCATCCTAACCCGAGGCCAACAGGTCGAACCTATTGGCGGGCTGGACTGTACCATCCTAAGCATGAATCTCCATACCATCCTACGTATGAATCTTTCCACCCCCTGCCTTCGATCTGATTGTTGATTTAGGCTTGGGTTGGAGGGGCAATCACTGCCATGCGATCTTAGCCGGCTTGATCCGACCGTTGAATCTAGCTAGCTAGTGAGTCAACTTGATCCAAGCCATTCTGAGTTGGCTCCTTTCCAAATCGGCTCAACCTAGGTTTCAACTCAAGGGCCTGAGTTAACTCAGCCCCCTTCTTCCCCAAATCGCCCGTCACTTCCGACCTAGGCAGCCATTGTTGGATGGCCACCAGCTAGGCCCCATGCATGGCCCTCCTTCCACCACCCCCTACCTTCTCTCCTCTAACTCAGACCACATTCTTCGAGCAAAGGCTAGCCGTCGAACTTCCTTCTCCCCCTCCTTTCGGGCAAACTACCATTGAAGGATAGAAACAGCCGCACCAAAGACAGACATCATCGAGGTTCTTGTACACAAACCTCTGCCAAAAGGGGCCCTTCAGTCTATTAATAAGCACCCCCTATCTCAACGGCCGAGAAAGATCAATCTTCACACAAGCTTGGGCAAATCCAAGCCTCCTCCACTCCATCGTGTAGTCGTCCACTAATGACAGTTCTCTGACCAGGCTAAGGATACTGCGGATCACCACCTCCCCCCAAAGCTTCATCAGGAGCTGTGGCAATTGAACCCAGACCAAGGTCAATCGAATGGCTCCTTCTGATGGAAAGAACCTAGGCCATCAAGACTACATTGCCAATGCCTGGCTGGCGACCATCCATGGCCGATCGAGGATCAAGTCCCTCTCCTCAGCCTCCATGAAATGGAATAGGAGGTGGCCCTGTTCCAAGGTATGGCCCACCACCTCGCCTTTCAAATCCACTTGCTATCAAAATTTCCTAGCCAACACCTCTACCACAACCTTCTAGCCAAGGCTCATAGCTACCACTATGGAGGGCATCCACTCCTCCAATTCTACTCTCACTTCCTCCTTCGGGAGCTCAACCATCTCCAAGAACCACCTAACGGGCTCCTCTACCTCCTCCGATGATGGTTCTGATGAAACCCATATGGTGCTGTGTGCCCTTGCACCGTCCCCTTCAATTAGGATTTCAATCGATCCCCTCCCACAAGGCCCCCAAATGGTTTCCAAGATTGCTCGCCATCTCCTTCAATGTTGTCGACCGCTGCAACCAAGCTGATCACCAACGATCACATAGAAAAGGCCCTAAGCACAAATCTTAAAGCATCAATAGTAACACACAACGATCACAATAGTAACTATGCTCCTTCGTTTGTTTCCTTTCCTCTACCCCCAAAGTCATCTCCTCTTCTCAAGTCCCCACAAGTATTAAAAGGAAGGAATAAAGGACCATTCATGAAACTAATGGCGCAAGTCTCTTTCTTAGTGTTCCCTCAAAAAAATAATGCCTCTTTCTTTCATTTTGGTGCTGACTTGAGTGTGTGCATTGCACTCCTCAAATAATAGCTTTTATTCCACCCTTACCTATCAAAGGAAGAGGAGCATTAGTGATCACTCGGTTAGTTTTGTAGAACTTTGGTTGCTTAGATCCTTTCCTAGATGACATCAAAGGTTCCATGAATAGATAGAAAAATATATATAGTTCCCAATGTAGCCATATTGTTATGGATATTGGCACTTTGAAGAACCATTTCCATCTCCTATAAATCAACTTTGGTTTGATATAAATAAATTATTATTAGATTTATGAACCTTGACAAGGAGTACTTGTGAGCATGTCAACTCTCTCCATTCTAGGAGGCATCTACGCTACACCGAGTTTATGCTAAGACTATTAAAATGGTTACAATGCTAGTAGCAGTTTGATGGATAAAGTAGAAATAGAGTCCAGCATGAGACACAACCCTTTTTAGGGTCATCTTATGTTCCAAGCAATGACTTAGTAACTTCTTTTCTCAAACTGCAATAGCGAGATGGTTGTGTGCCCGTTCATGAAGAGAGAGAGATTGTGGACTAAATCAAGGGTATGTTTGGTTGGATGAAGTTGGCCTCTAGATTGAGAATGGGGATAAATGACTCTCATTCCAATACATTCTAATTACAATTATGGAGAAAATAAGAATATGCCCTAATTTCCCCAAAACACAATCCCTACTCTCCCCTATGTTCAAATTCCAGTTATAAACCAAACACATTGGAGAATATGGTCATTCTAAATCTATTCCCGTCCATTCCAATACCAATTCGAGCACAAACCAAACACACCCTAAAATCAAATAAAGGCTAAATATTTGAAACATTGGGAAATGGAAACAAAAAGATCCGGCATGGAATGAATCTCACATGAAGGGACCCAAATCCAAACTTGTGCATCTTATAGATGTCTTGTTGATAGATGGAAGATGAAATAGTTCATTGACATTAATAAAAGAGCAATGGTCAACAAAAAAAAAGGCATGAAAATATATTGTCACTGTTGGTACAATCAATCAATCTCTGGCAATGCGGTAAAATCTTTCACTTCTGGGTCAGGTCGATTGTGGATCGACCTGATTTAACTCTCAGATCGATTTTGTGCTAATCTGAAGTGATCGATCTAGCTGAACAATTATAGTTAGGTCAGCTTTTACTCGATCTATCAGGAAACTTTGGTGCCAAACTAAAGTGACCAAGAATCACGTATGCTGAATCAGTCACTATCCAGCTTTGTTACAACTATCTTCTAGCTATACTACAACTAATAACCATGTGGACAAACAGCCCACAATCTTCATATAGCTGGCTATTCTGTTATAACAAACTAACAGCCTAACAAATCTCTAATAGCCTAACAAATTCTCTCAACGGCCTAACGACCTAAGCATATTCTCTCTATATAAAGAGGGGCAGGATACCTCCGGAAGGTAAGTTTAAACTCACAAAGTTCAGACTCTACTGAATTTTTTTTTTCCACTGAAGAGAATCAAAAACCCATACTCTTTCCATCTAAAATTTCTATCCTCACTTTTTATTTTCTTTATTTCAATATCTGTTCTTAAGACCCCGACTGACTTAAGCATCGAAGGATCTTAAACTGGAGAGTTCCCTACTAGTCTTAGGACTTCTTTTGTAGATTCATTTATGATCTACATCAATCTAGTTTTCAACAGCACTCCAGCTCGGTCCAGCACTGATCTTATCCTCTTTCCTCCAGAGCCTTGCAGCAATAGATTAGTGCTAGAGGAAAGGCTCAAACTAGATCTCCATGCATCCAATTCTCTTTAAGATAGGATTGCTGTGAGTACATCATGGCCAAATCTTGGTGTTTCCAGCAAGGACACCTAAGAGAGATCAATTCTCTCGACTGATGAGCAAGAAATGAAGGACTATGTGGGCTACTTTTGTTGCCCTACAAATCGAGCTAGTCTCGTCAATGTTGGAGGTGATGCTAGAGAGGAGCTCGATCTTTGCAACACGGTCGTCTCTTTATTGGATCTTTGACATTGTTGGTGATGGTATTGTACAAATTAGAGCAGAATTGATGGTTGGAGATGAAGCTGAAGTAGATGAAGATCAAAAATCTGCCAATCTAAAATCTATTGATCTGGAGGTAATAGTGGTCTCCTTGCTCCTTTTGAAGGCAAGTTGGGCTGCAGGATCTTATTTTCTCTTTTTCACCTCCACCAATCTCTTGGGATCAAACTTCATCACTGCTATGACAAAGAAAAAATTTTGTTAAAAAAGAAAGAAAAAAGAAATAAAAAGAATGAATGAAGAATAAAAATTGACATCAGACTTATCCTGAGGAGAGATTTGGCTAATACCAGCATCAAAGAGGGATTGATCGTTCACCAACTAGCTTAATTTGGATACCTTCATACCCAATAGCTCTGCAAAAGCCTCCTCATCCAGAGATAATACCTCATTATTGAAATTTCATTTAGTCTCAGGCTTACATCAGTTGTAGTTGAATCCTATTGGACACTTGAGGAAACAAAAAAAAATGATTCTTTCAGTTGTAAATGAAAGAAGGAAGGACAGTACCGAAATTTATACTTAGGCCATGATGAAAAATACCACTGGCTTTTTTCATAAAGATATTTTTTCAGGATGAACAATGTCCTGAAAAAAGAGATCTTAAGTTATATTGCAGCAAACTGATAATAAATGATAAAAACAATGATCATATTAAGGGCATTAGAAGTTACTTGGGTCAGATGAAGCTTATAAAAATTTGAGATATTACTAATAAAAGGATATAATGGAAATCAAAGTCTACATTAAAGTGCCTCATCATAGAATACGACACAGTCCTCTGGAGGTTCAGTAACCCTATCACCCTAATCTGGAGCTATTAATTGAAATTCTTTAGAAATTAAATATTTATTCCTAAGTTCCTGAAGATCAAGATCGATCAGGATAGATTGTTCAGTACCAGGATCAAAGTAATTCAAGAATATCTCTTAGTCAGAGATTTTGAATCCTCCCGATCTGAAGTATTGACCTTGGCTATCGCCCGAGGTAGAGTTCTCAATTCGAACTCGAGCTAAAGTTGGGTTGATAGAGGTACACAATCATCCTGACTTATTTCACTACTATTGGAGGATATATATCGAAAAAAGAAAAAAGAGGGGCAAGATAGAAAGGGTAAAGTGAATGAAAGGAAAGGAGGAAAAAATTCTCCTAAAAGGTAAATAGAGGCAAATAAGACTTAAAATCCTAAAAACATACGAGAAGGAGACCAAAAAATCAACCTAATGGATGGAAAAGAGACCCTAAAGAAGCTTTTGGGAACTCTCTTATTTTGGCTCCGATGGCCCCTTCTCTGACTCCGATGACACCAAGAAATCATTTCTCCGACTTCGGTGATGTTGGAAAAGCTCTGGAAAGATCTCAACAGGACTTCCATACAGAAAAAATAATAAAATAATTTTCAAGTAGAGTATAGGTCTATTTATAGAGCATGTCAATAGTCCAGATTAATCAGATTTGCCATCAGATCAATGCCACTTGGCCACAATCCAATGACTCTGATAAAAGATCTTTCAGCGTACCTCTTTCTGATTAAGCCATACAGGCCTGATCTGCGTGATGGTGAAAATAGCCAATGATAGAGTGACATGTGGCAAGCAGAGAATCAATCCATATTAGCGGGATCTCCCAAGTAAAAATGAATTTTCGATTCTCCAGACTCTCATAATTGCTGGAAAGTCCAATGAGATATTTCTGAAAAGTGACATGCCATTTCGAATGATTAAAAAATTAATACGATCAACCATCCTGCGATTGATTTATTACTGATGGTAGAGATCAGATGAGATATTTTGACTTACTTTTCACACCCGATGTGAAAAATTTCACTTCGGATCTGAAAAATGTGGGACATGTATTGGTACAATCAATCAACCTTTAGCCATATGGCAAAATCTTCCACTTCAGGGTTAGGTCGGTTGTGGACCAACCTGGTTTAACTCTTAAACTGGTTTTTGCTAATCTAAAGTGATCCAATTGAACAACTATGGTTAGCTCAGCTTTACTTGATCTGTCAGAGGACATCGATGTCGAACCGATGTGACCAAGAATCAGGTATGCTAAATCATCTACTACCTAGCTCTATTACCACTATTTTTCAGCTATACTATAGCTAATAGCTACGTGGGCAAATAGCCCACGATCTCCATATAGCTAGCTATTTTGTTTTAACAAACTAATGGCCTAATAAATTCTCTCAATGGCCTAACTATTAGATGATGCCCTAGAAGCCAATTGGACTGACACATTAATTCTTTACAAGACATAATTTCATACTTAATCTAATTATTTAGGATAATTAATTTTTATTCATGTGATGTATGTGTTCATGAATCATCCAAAAAATTAATAAGATGATGATACATATTCTCAAGAATTAAAAATTTGAGATATGTATCATTGATGGTTAATTTTTAAATTACTCTCGATTGATAGATCATCACGAAGATGGTGATTGATTTGATTAGATTGGTATATGGATCATTTTTCTTAAGATAAACGAGTCTCGAGTATACAGTATAGGGATACTGGAGCGAGAGTGCATGTGTTTGTTAAAAAATAAAGATACTAAGCATGACCAATACGAGAAGTCATTAGGATGTCTACTTACTCGTTAGTGACTTTCTTGATACTGTAGTAGTATGAGTGATTCTTTGACCTACGTACCTCAGCTATTCACAATGAGGTTGCTGTAATATGACTATACCATAACTTGATCTTCTAGCCATATAGAGTCTTGAGGTGTATATTGACTGCAGTAGATTCATTGTAGGAATAGGATGTGCACCTAGATGGAATCTATCGATTTTAAGAAAAAATGAAAAGTCCTATGTAATTTAGGAGACTGAGATTAGAAGATCTTGGTCAGGACAGAGTGAACAATAGAAAAATATATATGATAAATGTTAGGATTTGATGAGTTTTTTATAATCTCCATCTTATCGAAACTCATGATAGAAGAACTGAATCACATAGTAACTACACCTAGAGGTTCATTTCTTCCATTCTGCTGGGTTGCCACTACATGCTACTAGGTGTTACTGATGGATTGTGGGACCAACAAAAATTATTTTGATGATCAATAATTCTTAATTGATGAGTTGGAATTATTTTAATCTATTAAAAAAAAAATTAATGATATTTTGATGAAGATCAAAATATATCTCACTACCAAATAAAATAGAACCTACGGGGTCACATACAAAAGATATCTTGACTGATCGAATTGTTGAATTATGATTTTGATTCATAAAAAAATTTAATTATCAATTTGATTGATGATTAGACTACTATTGAAAAATTACATAGAGGACTTGCTAAAAGTTAGTAAGTTATAGAATGACTTAATTATAATTATTACTAGATTATTTGATTTGATCAAATAATTGGATTGAGTCCTAGTCAAATTAAATCAGATTTAATTTGATTAGATTTGATTTGAGTTTGACTCAGATTAGGTTTCATAAGTTTAAAAGGTTTAGACTCAATCAAATTTTGATCTAAAAGGATATCCAAACCACCTTGACTCTATCTTTAAAAAGGTGATTAAGCAGCAAAAGGATTCTCCCCCAAATCACATGTCTTATGGAATTATCGGTTGGTTTTTGGCGTGGAGAAAGGAGGGCACACAAAGGGTGGGGTGGCACATTATTATCTCTTAGAGTGTTAGCCCTCTTGGACTCTTGACAAACCCTAAAGATTGGGTTTAAAGAGAGATAAGAGTGGGCACCTCCTCTAGAGAAGATTGTGGCGTGAGAAATTAAAGGGAGAGAGAGGGCATGCATAAAGAAAAAAGGTTGGTGCATAAAAGAAAAAGGGAAAGGGCACTCCATGTGATGGACACCTTACCCTTCCTCTCCTTTTCTCTCTTCCTATATCCATGAGATGGATGCGAGACTTCTCTTCCTCTCTCTATTCTACACAACCAAGAGTTGGACACGCTCTCTCTCATAGTCTAAGAGTTGGACATGAGTTGTTCATCTCTTTCTCCTTCAGATTTGGTTTAAGAATTGAACAGAAAGAAAAGAAAAGAGATTTGATCTCTTGTTCTTTTCTTTAGATCTTCTTCTTTTTTTTGAGAAGAGAAAGGATAAAAAAATTAGATTAAATCTGATTTTTTGATCCTCCTATAGATCTTTTTGATTTTCTTGAGAAAAAAATCAAAAAAGATAAAAGATTCAATAATCCAAAGAATGATCTCTACAAAGAAGCCAGCATCCTGGTGAGATCGAGACCTCCTAATCAGATCAGTCTCATATGGATATCTATAAAGGTCGGATATTTATGCGGCTTCAAAAGACCTTAAAGATTTCATGGATTGTTGGATCACGATTTCAACAGATCTTGAAGATATGCATGGATCATTGAATTGCAGTGAAGATCTACCTGCATAAAGATGAAAATCTAATTTTTATTTCTGTACAGATCTTAATCTTGTATATATGATGATGCCTAGATTTATGTTGAGATATGATCCCTATGCATACTTAATTAGATTAGATCTAATTAGTAATTTATTTTTACATCATTCTGATATAAGGTTATCCAGACATAATGTTAGTACGTTATATTGCATAGTTGTCCTAGAACGATGTTGAAAAAAATTTTAAATTTTTTTTTTCACTACATATTTTTTTGAAATCTTTGTATGCATATCGGATCGCCATGTGATAGTATTTTCTAATAGTGATATCAAAACCATCTTATTATTGTAAGATTAAGATCTAGATTTCAGATCTAAAAATTATTTTTAAATATAAAATTATGAATGATTATGAAAAAGAGATAGAGTTTAAGATCTAAAAAATCTATTTTCAAATCTGAAAATCTGAATGATTGAAATTCATGAGATGAATTTCATGATCTGAAAATCTATTTTCAGATCTGAAATTCAGATTATTTTATGTTTATACATTATTTTCAAGATCTAAAAGTTATTTTCAGATTTGAAAATTTGATTTCTTATGTTCATGCATCCAATATTCAATATTTAATTTTCATATGATGTGAATCTTATTAGATCTAAATTTTATTTTTATTATATGTTCATGCATGAGATGATATTCATAGATAGAGATTCATCTTGATATGATCTATGATGATATAAATATTTTCAAGTTAAAGTAATTTGATTGAATATGAGATAAGATTTTATAAATCTATCTAAGATCATCCTGATATAAAGTTATTCTGGCTTAACGAGGCTCATTAGGTGCAATGGTTGTCCTAGGATAAAAAAAGATTGATACATAAAATATTATAAGAAATTGGCATGAACATAAAGACTATGTGATAATCATGCGTGTCTTTTTCATGGATAGATATAGTGATCTCTATGAATCACTACAAACTCTTAGAGTAGAGTTATATCATGAATATACTTTAGATGATTGTAATTTTTTAATCTGTGGTGAGGAACCAAAAGCCAAGTCTAATTTGGAATAGATTGGTGCATGAATTACTTTTCTTAGGGTAGACGAGTCTCGAATCTATAATATGAGGATACTAAAGCGAGAGTGCAGATGCTTGTTAGAGAATAAAGGTACCGAACGTGACTAACATGAGAAGTCATTTGGATGTCTATTCTTCAATGATTTTTTCGAAGCTATAGTGGTGTGAGTGGTTCTTTAACCTGCGGTGCCTCGATTATTCATAATAAGGTTGCTGTAGTTTGACTATACCATAACTCGATCTCGTAGCCATACGAAGTTTTGAGGTATATGTTGGCTGCAGTAGGTTCATTGTAGGAATAGGATGTGTATCTAAATGAAATCTATCGATCTTAGTAGAAAGAAAAAAGTCCTATGTGATTTAGGAGACTGAGTTTAGAAGATTTTGATCAGGACAGAGTGAATGATGAAAAAGTATTTCTTTAGATTTCATATAAGAACTCAAGTCGAATAAATCTTATATACGATAGATAATGGGGTTTGATGAGTTTTTTATAACCTCCATCTTGTCGAAACTTACGATAGAAGAACTGAATCACATGGTAGCTACACCTAAAGATTCATCCCTTTTGTTCTGCTAGATTGTCAGTACATGCTGTTAGGCATCACTGGTAGATTGTGGGACCAACGAGAATTATTTTGATAATCAATAATTCTCTATTGGTGAATTAAAATTATTCCAATCCATTGAAAGAAGTTTTAATGATATTTTGATAGAGATCAAAATATATCTTACTTTCAAACAGAATAGAACCTATAAGATCATACATAAAAGTGGTCCTGACTGATCGGATTGTTGAATCATGATTTTGAATCACAAAAAGATTCAATTATAAATTTGATTGATAATTGGATCAATATGTAAAAATTACATGAAGGACTTGCTAAGAGTTAGCAAATTATAAGAGGACTTAATTATAATTATTGCTAGATTATTTAATTTGATCAAATAATTGGATTGAGTCCTAGTAAAATTAAATCAAATTTAATTTGATTGGACTTGATCTGAGTTTGACTCAGATTGGGTTTCACAAGTCTAAAAGATTTAGACTCCATCATATTTTGATTTAAAAGGAAACCCAAACCACTTTGACTCTATCTTTAAAAAGGTGATTAAGGAGCAGAAGGACTCTTCCTTAGATCACATGCCTCATGGAATTATTGGTTGGTTTTTGGCATGGAGAAAGGAGGGCGCACAAAGGGTGGGGCGGCACATTATCTCTTAGAGTCCTAGCCCTCTTAGACTCTTAACAAATCCTAGAGATTGGGTTTAAAAGAGAGAGAAGAGTGGGCACCTCCTCTAAAGAAGATTATGGTGTGAGAAATAAAAGGGATAGAGAGGGCATGCACGAAGAAAAGAGGTTGGCGCACAAAAGAAAAAGGGAGGGGGTGCTACATATGATGGATGCCTCATCCTTTCTCTCCTTTTCTCTCTTCCTACATCCATGAGATGGATGTGAGACTTCTCTCCCTCTTTCTATTCCACATGTCTAAGAGTTGGACACACTCTTTCTCATGGTCCAAGAGTTGGACATGAGTTCTTTATCTCCTTCTCCTCCAGATTCAATTTAAGAGTTGGATAGAAAGGAAAGAAAAGAGATTTAATCTTTTATTCTTTTCTTTAGATCGTTTTCTTTCTCTTGAGAAGAGAAAGAGAAAAAGAAGTCATATTAGATCTAATTTCTTAATCCTCCTATAGATCGCTTTGATTTTTTTAAGAAGAGAATCAAAAGAGATAAAAGATTTGATAATTCAAGCAGCAATCTCTGTAAGAGAGCTAGCATCCTGATAAGATCGGGATCTCCTGATCAGATCAGCATTGTATGGATATTTATAAAAATCGAATATTTGTGCAGCTTCAAAAGATCTTGAAGATATCCATGGATCATCAGATTATGGCTTATATAGACCTTGAAGAATGTATGGATCATTGGATCATGGTGAAGACCCATCCGCACAAAGGTGAAAATCTGATTTTTATTTCTGCACAGATCTTAATCTTAGACATATGATGACGTCTGAGTTCATATTGAGATATGATCTCTATGCATGCTTAATTAAATTAGATCTAATTAGTGATTTATTTTTACATCGTTCTAACATAAGATTATCCTAACATAACGTTAATACATTATGTTGCATGGTTATCCTAGAACGTTATAAAAAGATTTTTTGAAATTTTTCTTCCACTACATATTTTTTTGAAATCTCTGCATGCATATCAAATCATCATGTGATGGCATTTTCTAACACTAACGGCCTAAGCAAATCTCCTTAATATAAAGAGAGGTATGGTACTCTCCGAAAGGTAAGTTTAAACTCATAGAGTCCAGACTCTGTTAAACTTTTTTTCACTGAAAAGAATCAAAAATCTACACTCTTTGCACTTAAAACTTCTCTTTTCATCTTTTTTTTCTATTTTCATTATCTATTCTCAAGGTCCCGATTGACTTAAGCATCGAAGAGTCCTAAATCGGAGGGTATCCCATCGATCCTAGGACTTCTTTTGCAAGTTCACTCATAGTCTACATCAATCTGATTTTTTGCAGCACTCCAGCTCGATCCAGCATCAATCTTATCCTCTTTCCTCCAGAGCCTTGCAGCAACAGTCATGCCCCAAACCTAGTATCTGAATTGGATATGTGATGGTATACACTTATTAGAGCAAGATCTGAAAGAATATGTAAGGCCTTAAAATTTATTACAACCTCAAGATCTTGTGAATACTATTGATCTGAATTCACAACAAATATTCTACATTAATAAATATCAAACCTTATACAATTTATAAAACTCGATCCTCCAACTAATATTGATGCTACTCTATAGAGTCAATCCTTTCAAATCATGATTCCAACCTTAGTTAAGTACAAGAATCCTATAACTCTAAAAAGAGAAGAGGAGGAAGAAAGGGATGGTGAGTTTTACAATCTAGTAAGAATCTCCATACACTTACACCAATATAATTACTTTGAAAATAACATATGAATAGTATCAAAAGAAAACACAAGCCATGAAATCTCATATCAAATATCCAATATAACTTAATATCAATGTATACAAAAATATGCATCATATACCATCGAATATCCATCTTTTCAAAAGTAATATATTGCATATATATAATTAAGTAAAGCCTCTTTAACTTAATTATGATTTCATGTCTTATCATTCATATCTCACTAACTTGATCTAGATTAATTAGCAATTGTCTCTAGGATTTCGGACTAACTATGTCATGCTCCAGCCTATGATTGACAAACCATAAATCATGGTTTAACCTATAGTGGCAATCCAT
The DNA here is from genome assembly GCF_000442705.2 of Elaeis guineensis. Taxonomy (NCBI): domain Eukaryota; kingdom Viridiplantae; phylum Streptophyta; class Magnoliopsida; order Arecales; family Arecaceae; genus Elaeis; species Elaeis guineensis. The sequence goes on along the minus strand of NC_025999.2, from coordinate 12,800,040 downwards.
AATAACCACTCTCCAACCTATGGTAGCAAACTAGAATAACCATGCTTTAGTCTGTGGTGGCAAATCAAGAATATCCATGCTCCAACCCATAGTGGCAAACTCAAGTATCACATATCTACCCATGACGGGGCTATTCTTGATACCATGTATATGCTCATGGTAGGCTATTCTCAGTGCATGTTTTTGTCCATGACCAGTTATTCTTAGTTTAATGTGGCTAATCTAAATATCTCTTTTTGGATCATCAATTTATTAAATCTCAATTATGTCAAAAAATACTGTATGTATTATATTCTTTCAAAATTTTCAGTAGCCAGTATCACAATCCAAACCATCCGAAAAGCCATCAATAAAAATATGTAATATAGAAAGTAAAAATAATCATACTGACAATCATATATCTATCAAAATCGATCAAGAAAAATCAAAATCATACAATGCATAAGTAAATATATATACGGATGTTTGTGTTCAAAAATCTTTATCTATATCGGTGATTGACCTAAACATAGTAATCAATGAACTCCTCAATCTACGAACTCGAAAATAAGGTGTTCCATTTGCCATCTTTTTGTGAAAACAATTATATCTCTAAATAATCATGATCAAACATAAAAATCATGTGCAATTAAGAATAAAAAATTATAAAAAAAATAACTAAATATCATAAGTCCAGGATCCCTCTTAGGGTCAACCAATTGATCTAGATTATCTAGGTATCTGGATCATCCATTAGTTTAAAAGACATCTAGATAGAGAAATCCATAAAGAGAGAGAGAGAGAGAGAGAAATTTTAAAGAGAGAAAGAAAAGAGAAACTCATAGAGAGAGAAAATGGAGAGAGAAGATAAAGAGAGGAGAGAGAAAAAAGAGAGAAACACTATCCTTTTTTTTCTTTTTCTTTTCTTTTTTTCTTTCTTCTTTTTTTTTCATTTTCTTCTCTCTCTCATTTTTTTTTCTTTCTTCTTCTTCATGGAAACAAGGGAGAGGAAAAGGACTTGGCCAACCATCCCCACGATGGTGACCCCATATAGTAGCAGCCCCTCCCTTAGTGGCTTTATCCCTCGAACATCTGAGCATGGCCGCATCCGACGATGACAGGCGGTGTGGAGGAAAGAAAAGAAGAAATAAAAATAAGAAATGTTCGGTCCCCTATGAAATCCGATAGTCGGCAACTAAATCCAGCCATTAAAAACTTTGTGGGGTTCGAAAAAGAGAAGAGGAAGGAGAATGAAAAATCAACACCTTAAATCCGATGATCGATTAACAATAGCTCGCTGGAGATTAATCAACGAAAAGAACCCCCTTTAAACCCATGATTTCACCAACGATTGACTGGAGATTTGGGCAACGCATTAAGGAGGATAGGAGAGGAATTTATAGATGCGGATCCTAGGATCCTCGTTAGAGTTTGAACACCCCTAAGATCTTTCTCCTAATCGAACTCAGAAGAGAAGACAGACTCTATTAGGAGTCGTTCTCTTCCATTTCACATGTGTAGTACATGAGTCAAACTATTTTTTTCTTTTTTTACTTTAAGATTTGTGCAAGAAAGTTTAAAAAAATCTAGGTCCTTACATGTATAATCTAACAAATCTTCTTGACAAAAACTTTTTTAGGCTTTAGGCCTCAAATAATCTATGATAGGAAAGAAGAACAAGGAGTAGCCTAGAAATGTGCCCTATAATAAGTAGAGATTTAACTGGAGTAATTATCACACTCAAGCTTTGTGTTAAGCAAACTCAAGAATTTTGGATTAGCAAAGGCCATAAAAAGTCATGCAAAGCCTAATAAAGTCAAGAAAATAGAGTATAGTACAATAGTCCTACAATGACCGGTTGAATAAAGAAAATAAACTACCCATTCGACTTAGCTTATCAATCCTATGTGGTGATTGGGGATTGGTGATACGGTCAGGTACCATTCAAGCAATCAATAATTTTTCTATAAATCGATAAATTCAGTAGTAATATATAAGTAACCTTCACATTTTCCAAAAAATATAGATAATTTTTTTAACCAAGAAACGTCCATCTAAAATGACTTTATTTCATCTCAAAACCAAATAAATATTGCATAGAATCTTATTTGTACCAATATGTGTTAGATGTATGTCCTAGAAGCCTATTAGGCCGATACATGTAATCTTTTTAAAGGTATAATTTATAATTTTGACTTATTAGTGAAATAAAATTGGATTGATTTTTTCATTCATATTGTGTAATATGTCTATGAATCATCTAATGAATTAATAAGAATAATGACACATATTCTCAACAGTTGAGAATTTGAGATATGTGTTATTAATAATTAATTCATAAATTGCTCCTAATTATTGGATCATCATGGGGACAGTGATCGATCCGAATAAATTGGTGCATGGATCGCTTTCTTTTAAGATAGATAAATCTCAAATCTACAGTGTGAAGACACTAGAGCGAGAGTGTAAGTAGTTGTTAAAGAATAAGAGTACCGAGTGTGACCAACACAAATAGTCACTTGGATATCTATCTTCTCATCAATGACATATTCGATGCTATAATAGAATGAATAGTTCTTTGATCTGCGGTGCCTCGGCTATTCACAATGAAGTTATTGTAGTTTGACTGCACTATAACTCGATCTACTAGCTATACAGAACTTTGAGGTGTATGTTAGCTGTAGTAGATTCATTGTAGGAGTAAAGTATACGTGTAGATGGGATCTATCGATCTTGATAGATAAGAAAAAATCCTATATGGTTCATGACACTGAGTTCTGAAGTCCATGGCTATGGCAGTGTGAATGATGAAAAAAAATTTCATAAGATTTCATAAAGAACTTAAGTCGATTGAATCTAATATATAATAGAGATGAGATTTGACGAGTTATCCATAACCTCTGTCTTGTCAGAACTCATGATAGAAGAACCGAACTATACGGTAACTGCATCTAGAGGTTTATTCATTTAGTTCTGCTAGGTTACCACTGCATACTGCTAGATGTCACTAGTGGATTGTAGGACCAATGAGAATTATTTAGATGATCAATAATTCTCAATTAGCTGAATTGAAAAGTATTCCAATCTATTGAAAGGAGTTTTAATGATATTGATAATGGAGACCACAATATATTTACTACCAGACAGAATTGAACCTGTGGAATTCACATACAAAGAGAATTAGTCTCGGATTGTGCAATTGGGCTCATATGGTTCTAATTGGATTAGAATTTATGAAAACTAATTGGGTTTAGAAATATCATGCTAGCATATAGTTAAATCTAAATCCTCTTAAGACTTGTAATCCCAATGGGATGGAGTTTTGACCAAGTCAAAAGCATGCAAGATAAGATGTTAATAGTTGGGCACTGGGCTCCTATCTGAATTAAAGTGCGGAGGAAATGGGTTGTGCCCATTTGGATTGGATCCAAAGGGGTGCCAAATGTTGGGCCCCCTTATTTTGTGCAATAAGAAGAGAAGGTGGAGAAAAAGATGGGGCGCACGTCTTATTTGATTTATGCACGAGAAAAGAGGGAAGGGGTGGCCCAAATTGTTAAGGAGGCCAAGTATGGAAAGGAATCAAGAGTCCTAGATTAAGACTTTGAATGAGTCATAATCTGAAACCTATAAGGAATCCTTTTGGGTCTATTTAAATCCTTGAGATGAGATCTCTAAATCCTAATTTGAAGAACCAAAAGGTACCCCCTCTCCCTAGCCTCACCCCCCCCCCCCCCCCCTCCTCTCTCTCTCCCTCACGCCCAAAGGTTGGGCGTCCTACCTATGTCCACGCCCAAGGTTGGTTGGGCATCCTACCTCTATGCCAAGGGAGGAGTTCTCTCTTCCATCTTCCCTTCGCTTGCTGCAACGTGCATACTGATTTTTTGGAGAAGAAAATCAAAAGGAGCGTCCTAGATTTTTTTCGTGGATATCTGGATATCTGTAGAGGCCGGACACGTGTGCGGCTCTGCAAAAAATTCAAAAAGATATCCACGATCATCAAATCGCGGTGAATATCTACCCGCACTAAAGTGAAGATCTGATCTTCATGATTATGTTAGATTTATTTTATATTTTGATCTTAAGGATATGATAGATCTGACTTTAAGAGATGTGATCTCAAAAATACATGTTAAATTAGATCTCTTCCACTGCATAAAAATTTTTGTTGATCTAGCATGCATGTCCTAGAATTTTCTTCAATATGTTGCTCACCCATTCACTTACCATAATTATAAGCAAAGTGTCAGATTTACATCAAAAAATCAAAAAATAAGGATATCCTGATTATGAATTAATGTCAAAAAAGAAAAAGAAAAATCAACCTTATTTGTTTTATAAATAATCATCAATTTATCTAGATATAACATGTCTTGAAAATATTTGCAAACACTTGATGCTACTTCTGTTCTATAACAATTTTATACTGTTGGAACAAAATGCAACCAGTTTATGATAGTACATTTTATTTCACTTTTCTTGAAACTAGATTGCTATAAATAACTAGTGAAATTTTATAAGGTATTTAAAAACTTTAAATTAAAATAATAAGATATTTTTAAATTACAAAGTCAAGTGATTTGCGCATTGATAATGCATGCATTATTAATACTAAAGGCAATAAAAGGTAATATTTTGTCGTAGTGAATCATATGAGAAATTCAGCACAAAAAGATTCCCAGAAAAGTGAACCCTGGAATGGCTGTTCTAAGAGAAACCATAAAACAGCAAGTTCCAATAAAACCAATGCAAAGAGAAGATGACAGCTTAAAACTTCCCACAAAAACCAAACCAACAGAGTTGGTCCCACATTGTTCTTCCTCTCAGTCCCTATTTCACCCACAGCCAGGCAAAAGCAAAAAAAAAAAAATGTAGCATCGTAGCAACATTTGCCCCTTTATATGGGTCCAGCTTCTCCCTCGTATTCCCTCAAGGACTATTGTCCTTTCCAATGGGTACCTGAGATCCTGGCTTGGAGGGATTCAGAACCTGGGCGACTGCTTAACAAGCCACAAAAAAGGCCAACGCAAAGGCCACGCCAGGAAAGACAGCCTGAACAGGAAACAATTGGCCCACCAACTGCACCCAAACAAAGCTTAAAATGTCCCCAAACACACATAAAAGCTAATGGATAGCCTCCCATTACCAATTGCATTAGTTTCCAAGATCCCTTAAATGCCAGATTCCAAGACATCCCACAAGGGGAGCACTAGGGGAATGAACAAGCTATGCTGCATCGAAAAGTCTTCTTTACAAAATTTGCCATTCCGATCAGGACCAATATATACTGTCCATACTATGACGCACCGGTACCAACCCAGTATGCAACATTAAAGGTGTACTGATATTTGCTATGCTAAACTGGCCCCATACCGAACATACAGACACTGTAATAGGATACTGGTAAGAAATTCGGAACCGAGACAATGAACCTTGCTTCTTTATGTGCTGGATATCCAAGATTACAGTCACATTTTGGTTATAACATAACCATAACAGGAGCATAACATTACAAGGTTTGATAATCTTGTTTTGATGCATCAAACACAAGATACTTGACTAATAGGAGTACAAACAAAAAAAATTATACATTTTCAATGAAATGACTTATTTTTCTGGGCAGTAAAGGATGGTCAAAGATTACACGTAGCAAGCAGAATTACAGGAAAGATGGCACTTAATGCTACAACAATCCTTTCATGAATCCGCTGTCCTCTAACATGGTGCAACATGAGCTAAAACAGCCGTTACATAACATTATCTCTTTTTCTTCAGTGGCATATGCTGAAGAAAAAAACCAATGCCCACTAAATTCATGGACCTCAAAATCGAAACAATTGATATTATCATAGAGAGTTTTGAGTGTAAAACTGCTTCAAGATACATGAAGATTCTGGATCTCAACTTTCAAAGCTTGGAGTCTTTGCTCAACATTTGCCAACTCACCTTGAGTCGTAAGCAATTGATCTATTCTGCGCTGAGCAGCATCCTGGTAAGGCTTGCTGATGATCTCGACAAAATGAGTTAGTTTCTCAGTGCTATGCTGGAGATCCTTCTGCATGCCATCTTCAATTTCACGTGCTAAACTATCAGCCACCCTTCTCACTTTCTGTATCGCTTCCTTACGACGGGTAGGAAATTTTGATATTGCTAAAAACCTACGACAAGATAATGAAATTGTGACAGATCTCAGACAATTATTTTAAAGACACCAACAGCACCACAAGAAAATCTAATGATGATAAACATGTTTGGATACAGAAGTCTTTGTGGAAAAAAAAAATATGAAGCTTTCAAGATAAAAAAGATACATCTTCCCTAGATATGCATTGTTTGTATTCTCATGGGCTCTTTTCCCAACCAAAGACAGAACATATTTTCCGGGTGCAGTTATGCAGGTGTTACTTGCCAATTAAAAAACCTGAGCATGTATGAAAAAAAAGCCAGAGCTAAATGAAACAAATTTACCATATTGGTTGACCTAATTAACCATACCAAACCTCTCACACTTAAGTAATTTGAATATTTGGGAACTTATCAAATCCTACAACCAGAACTGAAACTAAGCTGTGTGAACACAGGCAACTGTTCTGCTATGGGCACGGATGCAAAGACTACAATCCATAAAATGATGATGGGACAAGTCAAAGGCAGCTCATGCCCTGTACCACAAAGGCAGCTGGTGCATATTATACAATGTGGAGATTGCTGCTAAGGATTTTGACTTAATTGACATCATGAAGGTCCTTTCATTTACATTTGCATCTATGATCTCAAGAAAGCTATTGAGCAAAAGCACAAACACTAACACAGGTGAGCTGTGAAACATTGAGGTAACAATTTTCAGCACATTTCCTTTGCAAGTAGCTAAGATCAGTGAATGAGAATGGTGAAATTCCAACATTCCAGATGGCAGGTAAAAGACTTGGTCTTTGCCGAGGCTATAATGGACATGACAGACTTTTTTTTCTGTGCCTTACAATGCTTATTTCACTCCAAATTTTGTCAATCAGGACCCTTGGATGTTGATCAATGACTCATCTGGTGGTGGTCCATGAAGCTTGTGATTGACAGGATCACTTGCATAAAAATGTTTTCATTATGCAGTGAACACTTGGTCATTTATCAACTAATTTATCCTATCCAGGTTTTCTTCTGATTCGCCTATTGGCTAATCATCTTCTTCAAGCAATTTCTTAACTGATCCGGCACAATTAGTGACCCATGAAGATAACCCCTAAGACATAACTGTGTGCCACAGGCAAAGTTTGCCATTTTCAACATACAGAGATGGAGTACCCTCCTTCCCAAAGGATTGTGGCCTCCGTCCTGCCAATTGAAAATCTACAATGGACAATCTAGATGGAGGATCCGAACAGTTGATCATGATCTACAAAATAACAAATACCATGAAATTAGAAAAAAAATGTGTTTTGGAAGTCACCTGCTTATGCATCAGGTGATCCACACAATGCTCAATTACTGATTCGCATCTTCACAGCTTGTGTTTCCATGGTTCTCCATATTTTTTACTACTGGCCTCCACATACATCAGAAATAATGAGCCTTTTGCATCATAGTGATCCGTGCGAGGAATGCTGATATGCATCCTCTTGGCCTTCCGCATTCATCAAAAATGCAATCATTTCTGTCAGGCAACTAATGGTCTTATATAGAGGCATAGTATAAGAAATTCACTTAGTTGACCATAGACACTGCTTCATTCATGGTAAACATGATTAAACTGTGCCTATTCAACCAGCCGCCCACTTCCAAAACCATTTACTAAAGGGAGCATCTTTAGTGAATGAATGACAGGAAGGATCTTGATCTCTTTGCTGCTTTTCTGGGCTTGAGATGGCCAATAGTTCTAAGTAAACTTTAATATATACCAAAACTCATGCCTCATTACAAACAACAAGGCTGCTTGCCTCGTATAACTCTGATCTTGATATTGACTGTTTATAATGTAGGCCAATTTGTTGTCATGCCACTAACTACTCATGTTGCAATTTTTCATAGTTCACACACTCAATGTCGTGACAAAATTATCACGATGGCAGGAAACCTTCCTCTCGTCCTTTTTTTTTCTTCGGCTTCATGTCCATTCAGCCAATTGGGCTGGTAATAAGACAGATCTTAAGTCTGTTACTTGCTACCTTGTCAGCTATAGACACATGTGGCATAGTTGACTGAGAAAGCAGGATACAGTTACATCATGGATAATACCTTCGTTAATTATTGTCAATTCATTTTGCCTCTGAGACCTTGACAACACAACTCACTTGATAATCTGTGCACCTTCATTTTTGATAACTAAATTGCCATTCAGCTAGGTAGCTATTCATATTCCATGGTGATACACACACATGCATGCATGCAAACATTCATGCATTGCATGCATAAATGCATGCATGATATGTTTCACTTATCACCAGTATCTATTTATGACACTTTCCTTGCAAGATGTTTTTTATAGACCAGCTCTAACTTCTGGACAAAGTCACACTCTTTAACTTGCACAACTACAGTGTTGCATCCATGCGATAGTTGGGGGGAGATGGCTCATTCATATAGAATATTTACACAAAAAATATATATGATCTCAGATAAAGTTTACATGTTTTAGTTTTTCACACATCACATGAACTTGAGGTTTCAAATACTGCCAGAACAGGATGGTACGAATGGTACTGTACAGTTTCAGCTCCGGCATCAACTGTGCTGGTACAAGACAGTCCTGTACCATGTGTTGATACCCAATACTGTTAAAGTTTAGGCAACAAAGAGGAATGAGGTCTGGTATGAGTTTTTGCATGAATTAGAAATACTGGACAGAATGGAGGAAGAAAAAAAAAGGAAAAAATTAGAAAACTTCATCACAAGTCCTTCTCTTATGCAAAAAGAATTCCTTTTCCAAGTTGAACATGAACATATCACATTATCCATATATGAATTGGTTATAATCTTTGAACCTTCAAATGTGGGCAGTGCTATGATTTGCTTACGGTTCAGCTCAGCGTCAAGCAAATGAGAACATATAAATCTAAATAGGTAGTTCAATTCTAAGCCAGCCTCATAAAGTTCATGAGAAAACTAGAGAAGAAAATTCACTATTTACCCGCCAGCGGAACAAAAGGAAAGAGCAATAAGATCTTCCACTGTGGTTGGTAGTACAGATGTTAGGAGAGAAGCAGAAAGTCCTGCTGCTCCTAGCCCACCAAAAGTTCCTAAAACCTGTGCAAACATGATTAATCAGTTTCCGATCTAATAAACTGAAAATAAAATAGTTCATACACGTAACTGGATAAGTAGATAAGACATCGTCAATACAATCAACATGAAAGAATTAACCTCATTATTGAAGATAATTAGAAAATGGCAATTGCTTAAACTTGATATTGCATTAAGAAACTCATCTTTTTATCGTACAAAGTAAATATCAAGGTTTTAAATACCAATCCCAAACCCCACCATTTTTATCACAATGGTACAATAGCAGTACTGATGGTACATACCGAAATTGATAGGTTTAGAAAGATCAAAAACTACCAGTACCCACTGGTATGATACCATTATGACACTGGTACCTAGGATTTCAGTGTCTCAGCACCCATACTGGTGTTGGTTTCGTGCCGGAACAGTAAGGTACCAATTGTATCATCCCATTCCAGCAGTTTTTGAGACCATGGACTAAATATTAAAGCAATGGTTTAACAGAACAAACAGTAAAAGTATTACATGAGGGGTCAACTTTTAAGTTGCACATGATCCACATTGATAAGATCAAGAATCAATCTAGTAACATGCCATGATAAACTACAGATGTCAAGTGTTTGACTATTTCTGAAATAATGATCAGTAAATGGGCCTTTCTCCCTAGCCACATAGGAGAACTGTTACTGTTACCCTGCAAAGAACAAGGACAAGATTTTCCTACAATCAGTGTTACAGTAGATGGTACAATCATTTGCTGCATCCAGAAAATATAACTTTGGGGTTCTTAGAAAAGAACTTAAAGAGTAACTTGCATCATTTCTGTTACAAAATCAGTATGCAAAAGAAAGATTGGTGATGCATAGCCCATCTCATCCTCAATCTTAGTGTGTTCTTTTGGATTCAAAAAGAGTTAAGACATTTAAGTAAAAACAGAGGAAACTAGAAACTAACAAATCTTAAGTGTTAGACAAAATACTATTATTCCCATCTTTTTGATTGACTCTTTGAAATCCACAACAATCTTAGAATACCATTCCCTTCAATTCGTATAAATGAGATGAACAAACTCTAATTATAAGCTCTAGCCAGCATACAGTCAATGGTAGCATGCTTAGTCACCTGGGCTGAAAGAAAAAAAAAAATGACATCTTCCATAGATTACCTTATAGAAAGATTCCATGTGGACAACCTCTAGCTAAATTTCTAGAAATGTAGAAATAAACCAGTAATTTAGTCAAATGCCAATTTTACGAGCAATAAAATGGTTGACTTCCTCACCAAGAGGAAAAAAGTCAGGAGGGCATTGGTAATAGGAAGCACAAATGTAAGAGGAAAACTCAAATCAAGACCTGGCCTGTATTACAAAAGCTGAATTTTGAAGAGAATTTCCCCATGACAAGTACAAATTTCAAGCTGTTAGTCAGGTCATCCAGAGCATCTTCTGTGACTGCAATCAGCTAAAAGCATAAAATGCTTGCTAACAGCTTCCAGGCAACAAGCCTAAATGTTCATTTCTTTAAATTTGTTATAAAAAACTAACATTGGCTTTTTCCAAAATCATCGATCTAGATAGCATTGTGAATTGTCATGTCTTGCAGAGTTAATCTTTGTTGAGTCTAAGGAAAGAATAAATTCGAGGTCTGAGATATTGGTTTCAAATCTGTCCCTTTTCTCAGAGCTTTGGTTTCTGCACTTTTGGCAGTTCCACTCCAAGTTTTACAGTTTCACCTGAAAAGTTTAAAAAAATAATTCAAAAACCCATTACCAAATTAAAAAAAGGTAGAAGAAACAAATTACATCAGCATTTTGAAAGATGAACGCATTCTTTTGGAAAATATCTGTGTATAACTTTGCAGGCTTCAGGCTAAGGAAAAAAGCAGTAATAATAGAATTACTCAATTACATAAATCAACGAAAACATGTTTCATGTCATTAGTGAGTGCCATATATCATGTTCCATTTTTACTGTCATAGTTGATAAAACTTTTTAGACATTCTTCAGAATTTTCCACGATCTTTAAATTTAGAAAATGAAGGAGAAAAAGGATATGGAAAATGCTAACAAATTATAGTTCCCATAGTTGCTGTATTCATGAAACATCCCAAAATCAACTACAAAGCTGAATTTTGAAGATAATTTCCCCATAACAAGCACAAATTTCAAGCTGTGAGTCATGTCATCTAGAGCACCTTCTGTGACTGCAATCAGCTAAAAGCATTAGAATGCTTGTTAACAGCTTCCAGGCAACAAGCCTAAAAGTTCATTTCTTTAAATTTGTTATGAAAAAATAATATTGGCTTCCATAGTCATCGCATCTAGATAGCTTAGTGAATTGTCATGTCTTGCAGAATTAATCTTTGTTGAGTCTAAGGAAGAATAAATTCAGGATCTGAAGTATTGGTTTCAGATTGGTCCCTTTTCTCAGAGCTTTGGTTTCTGCACTTTTGGCAGTTTCACTCCGAGTTCTACAGTTTCAGCTGAAAAGTTAAAAAAAATATTCAAAAACCCATTACCATATTAACAAAAGGTAGAAGAAACAAATTACATCAGCATTTTGAAAAATGAACACATTCTTTTAGACAAGATCTGTGTATAAATGTTGCAGGCTTCAGGCTAAGGAGGAAAAAAAAAAATGTAGTAACAATAGAATTACATAAATCAACAAAAACATGTTTCATGTCATTACTGAGTGCCATATATCATGTTCCATTTGTAGTATCATAGTTGATAAATTTTTTTAGACATTCTTTAGAATTTTCCATGATCTTTAAATTTAGAATATAAAGGAAAAAAAAGATATGGAAAATGTTAACAAATTATAGTGCCCATAGTTGTTGTATTCATGAAACATCCCAAGCACGTATCCAATTACAAGTGCTTAAGCATATCTATACCAAGATTTATGGTTTCTAATTTCAGATTAAAAATCAATGAAAAGTACAGTGCTCATATTTGTCTTATTTTCCGCTTGCTACTTACTATTCTTTTAACAATTAATTTTGGTCATTTCAGCCAGTTTTAGCTAGTTCCAGTTTATCTCAGCTCAAGTCACATGGTTATCCAAAACTGGCTGAAACTCTACCAAAACTAATGGGTTTTAAATCAGGGTCACATGAAAGTCTTATATAGAAAAATGTATGACTTTCGAAATGCAACTTCAATACGAGAAACTACCTCAAGGTTTTTTGGATGTATTTCTTTTTTCTTACACTTGTAGATTTAATGACCCAAACAGACGAACAAATAACCAAAAGAGAAATAAATGTCATAGATAAATGTCATAGAAGAAAAGATCTAAATTTCAAGGGTACAAAATATTTAGATGTTAGATAACTAGTTCATCTCAAAAGCTTAAGCTGATAGGAAAAGGGTTGACCATGTATGTCTAGATTAACATGACCTTCACATGCATTATGGACCATGTACATAGAGGGCTAACGAAGGCAGGATAAACTAGAAGCAGAATAACAGAGAACAAGGAATAATTAAATAAATAACTGAACTGGAGGGGGTTCAAACTAATGACCTCCAGTAAACATCACCTTCACATGCATTGTGGACCATGCACATAGAGGGCTAACGAAGGCAGGATAAACTAGAAGCAGAATAACAGAGAATGAGGAATAATTAAATATATAACTGAACTGGAGGGGGTTCAAACTCATGACCTCCAGCAAACCTAAGCTCTGATACTACATTGACCAACTAGTTAACCTCAAAAGCTTAAGCTGATAGGCAAAAGGTCAACAACGTATGTCAGGCTCAACAACAATTGCCTTAGTAAGCAATAGCTCAGTTCAATACGTATAGAGATATTTACTATGAAAATGAGCCGCAGAATGAGAAAGGACAAAATTATAGCTCATTCAGGGTTCCTTGGTAAGAAACTTTAGCTAATAGTTAACCCACCACTTCACGAACTTCATTTTCAAAAAGTCTGGCCACAGTGCTAGCACTGAAGTTTTCTATCACCTTCATACTGAGCTCCTCTCCATTACCAAGGAGCCCATATGGTTCTGAATGACTCATTCCTTTTACATTGCCTGATGCCTGACATTGTTTGTTGAAGAATTCCATATACAGCTTCCCTTCATGAGCAATCTTAGACTGTAACCATTTTGAATACTCCCAAAGTAATCTCTGAAGAAAAAATCAGTAGAAGCCACAAACAACTCAGCCTAAAATAATACTTAAGCAAGAAGGAAGAGAACAATATGAAGTAGTACAAGCTTCCATAAGTACGCCTTCAGGTGAACTGTAACAAAAATACTAACAAGTCTTCAGTAAGAAGACGCAAATGCAGAATACAATCTTTTAGGCATTGCAAAAAAATAAATAAGCATTTTCTTCAGGAGCATGTTCAGGAGGGTCATGCCAGCCTCATAGGCAACAATGTCATGTTTTTCCCATTTATATTCTTCTCTATTAATGCATGCAAACACATTCCAATAATTAGAACATCAATATAATCAACTTTTACAAAGAACTTTTATTTAATGCAAAAAGGCCATGCTCTTTGTTTTATTATTTTCTGATTTTCCATTCTTTGCTATTAACAATACTCATTCTTATTAAAATGACATATGTCTTTATATCCTGAAAATTAAAACCTAATTTTTTTTTTAAAAAAAAAGCATGCTCGAACTAAATGAAACAAATGTTAGATAAACATTTAAACTTTTCTATCATTCTTCTATATGTACTGTGGAGATGACGGTCATGACCTATTGTTTTGTATGTGCATCATTACCTTAGCAGATTAGTGCACTGCATGAGAAACCATCCAACAATTGCATGGTTGCACCACAAGTTCCATGTTATCAGAGTTATCTGCATTACCTTAGGCTCATTATGAACAGTTCAAAAACTCACAGCAAAATTTGCTCACCCAATATCCAATCTCCACCATAATGCAGTCCTCACTTCCAAGGCTACTCAAGCATACCTTCACACATATATTTCAATTTTCACCTTCAGAATGTATCTTATCACACATTTATGTGATCAGCTTATTTGTTCCCTAAAAGACTAAATACACTTTGTTTGTTGAGCAGTTGTCCTTACCATGGATGGTGATTCAGTAAAGATCACCTTTCTAAGTCTTATTAACTGCCCAAATTGTTATTGGGCCCATCTTGTTTATCAACAACCCAATATTTCTGCATTAAAGAAAATCTGATTGTCATGGTCAAGCTCAATAAAGCCTTTTGTTTCTATAATGTATGTGATAATCCCTGATCCAAGACTTGCGACATGGTTTTCTCATGGAACTCATCAGTTACAGTCTCAAACCAAGTGATGCATCAGAGATCAAGCATCATCACTTTCTAGCCAGTTGTTGCTGACTCTTATTTCAGTTTAAATATCTAGCAAGTTTTTGGATGCAATCTAAGTTGCCATAATCTGGAGCATGTACAGGATTGAAGAACTGAAGCTTTAATTTAGATTATGGAAGCACCAAAAATTTATGTGCATAAAGTAATATTAATTATCATGACTCAAATTATTATTGCTTTAGATTGAAATGCATGAAGTGGGATTCAGAAAATGCAGAGAATGCATATACATTTGTTGTTGAACTAGGATTTATTTTTATAATCAAGGTTTTACGTTTCGGCGGGATAAGGGACGTCCTGATGGGACAAGAGGCGTCTCGGTCCGTTCCTATGAGAAAACGGGACCGGGACGAGTTCGGGACTCCGAAACTCATCCACGCTGGGAGAAAAGGAGGAAAGAAAGAAAGATAAAGAAAAGGGAAAAAAAATGAAAAGAAAGAAGAAGAAAAATGAAAAAAAATAAAGGGAGAAAAAAAAGAAAGAAAAAGGAAAGGGAAAAAAAGGAAGGTAGAGGTAAATAAAGAAAAGAAGAAAGAAAGAAAAAAGAAAAAAAGACAAGGAAAAAATGAAAGAAAGGGAGAAAGATGAAGGATATCTACTGAGATGCATGATCAAAACTACTATCGGGACGAGGGGACAGCAAGGCATCCTGTTATATGGATAAAACGAGACACCTTCGTCCCATAGGATTTAAAACCTTGTTCATAATATTCCTGCAACAATACAAGATGTTAAATATTGTATGGAACAAGGTTTAATGTCCCAACAGAACAGAAGGCATCCAACCATAAAATGAGATTGGGATGGGGTCGGCACTCCGAATCCATGCAAGGGGTGAAAAAGAAAGAGGAAAGAAGGAAAAGTAAAAAAGATAAAGAAAAGCAAAAAGTAAAAGAAAAGGAGAAAAAAAATGAAAGAAAGGGAGAAGAAAAAGAAAAGAAGAAAGGAAAGAGAGAAGAAGAAAAAGGAAAAAAAAAGGAAAGGGACAAGAAAAGGAAGAAAAAGGAAAGGAAAAATAGAAAGGTAGAAGAAAATGAAAGAAAAGAAGGAAAAAAAAAAAGAAAAAGGGAGGGAGACAGAGGATATCTATTGGGACGCATGACCGAGACAGTTATCAAGACCGAATGGGACAACAAGACATCCCATTCTATAGAGAAACTAGGACAGCTCATAAAACAGATTATAAGTTCAAACTAAGCAGCCATGCCAATATTAACATCTTGAGCACATCACTATCACACTAAAATTTGGGTGTTATAATTTTGTTTTGGTGCTTTTTTTGTGGCAGTGCAACTATGCTGTATGACAACTACACCATTTATGTTAATGAAGATATTTTCCCCATCAACCTGTTCGAAGCAACATTTTTAGGTTGCGTTTGGTGTATTGCCAAGTAGTGGTAATCTGGATTACCTGCAATCTGGATAGACTGCCAGTAATGTTGATTATTGTGTTTGGTACACGCAGGTGATGTTGCAGTAAAATTACTAAGAATCTTGATTGACATGTTTGGTATGATAATCAGATTACTGATAATGTAACATCAGATTCCCAAAATATCCTTCAATCAAATTATTAGTTTAGTATTTTAAACAATTTATTTAATTTTTTAATAACAAAAATTATTATATGAAAAAAATTTATTATTTTTTAATACTTATTATTATTATTTTTAGTATTATTATTATTATTTTATTATTATTATTTTTATTATTTTTATTTTTTTATTTTTTTATTTATTTTCCCATTCCTTCTACTTCCCCCGCACACCACACCCCAACCCCCCTCTCCCCCTCCCACCCCACATGCCACCGGCACCGACCCCGACCGTTGCACCTCTAGCACCGCCCCCCGGCCGTTGCACCTCCGCCACCGCCCTGCTCCGCCTCCTCCCGACACCCTTCCTCACCACCATCATCCCCTTCGGCACCGCCTCCTGACCTCACCAGCCTTGTCCCCGCCGCCATCGCCGCTGCCCCGCTTCACCTCCTTCCGACGCCCTTCCTCACCACCACCATCCCCCTCGGCACCGCCCCCTAGCCTCACCAACCTCGTCCCTGCCGCCATCGCCGCCGCCCCGCTCCACCTCCTCCTGATGCCTTTCCTCACCACCACCATCCCCCTCGGCTCCGCCCTCAGCATCGTCGCCGCATCTCTCGACCGTTGCCAAGGGGGGAGGGGCTTGAGAAGACAGTGGCAGAGAGGAGGGGGGTGGGGCTTGAGAAGACGGTGGCGGAGAGGGAGGAGGGGCTTGAGAAGACGGTGGCGGAGAGGAGGGGGGCTAAGAGGATGGTGGTGGGGCCGGGGGGGAGAGGACGGTGGCGGAGGAGAGGGGGCAGCTCACCGGCGACGTGGGAGGAGGATAAGCACTGCGAGAGGAGAAGAGAAGCAGCAGCGCACAGAGAAGAGGGCAGGGATAATTTTGTCCAAAATATTTATTACCAGATTACCACATCTCCAGTAATCTGGATAGCCACCCATTACTCAATCAATCTGGATTGTCTCATGAGAGGTAATCTAGACTACCAATATAATATAGATTGCCATTAAAAATGAATACCAAACATAGTTATCCAATGGGCCCAGTTTAAATTGCTGGCAATCTGGATAGATTGCCTGCTACCAAACGCAACTTTAGGCATCAGCAATAGATAGACTGCGGCCTTGGCTCATCCTGTAATTTCATGGGTCATGAATTAAGTCTTCCAACACATTATCAGAAAATAATTTCAACTCTAATCAAAGAATCGTGCTTGCTTAACTAATATTCAAACCACTGGTACTCTAATGGAGTTCCAATTGAAGCTTCATCTCAAGGATGGTGTGTTTCTTTCAAATCCTAGATTACAAGAGTTCATGGGTTGCCTTATTCATTTCAAGTCTATAAGATCAACATTGTTCATGCGAGGTAAGGACTATTTCAATTGTGCTCCTCAACCCACTATGTTAGGATATGCCCTTTCAATATCTCTGGAACCATTAATTCTGTTCTTCTTGCTAAGCAGTTAATCTTCATACTTGCACAAACACTGATTGTGCTAATGACCCAACTGATTTAAAATCTATTAATATGTATCACTCTCAAGAATTTCCTCATATCTAGAAAGAGTAGATTGCTCTCACCTTAGTCAAAGGTTGAATAAATCATAGTCCAACATCACAACCATGGTTCGCCAAACCAAGGGTGCCGAACTGTACCAGTGGCTAACCAGTGCAGTTCAGACATCTGACTTGGAATGCCGGCGAAAGTGGAGCAAGGGAGAAGGAAAGAGAGGAAGAGAGAGAAGGGGAGAGAAGGAGAGGGGAAGACCGGCAGTGGCCTGCCGAAACCACCAAGCCTTCGGATCTCAACAGTCCTCCATGAGATGCAAGAAGAGAGGGGGGAAGGGAGGGGAAGAAGGTGGGGAGGCCATCAATGGACCGCCAGATAGCCATCGGATGGCCCAAAATAGCACCGCAGCGGGTCCACCCGATGGCCACAACGGCCTTCCAATGGCCTCCCCGCCGCCTTCGCCTCCCTCCTCTCCCCTCTCTTTCCCTCTCTCTATCTCTCTCTTCTCATTTCTCTCATGGAGGATCCTGAAGTTTAGGAGGCCTCAACAGCCCTCCAATGGCCTCACAACTCTCCAGTGGCCATCATAGGCATCTTCACCGGCCTCTCTTTCCT
This sequence comes from Elaeis guineensis, assembly GCF_000442705.2. Taxonomy (NCBI): domain Eukaryota; kingdom Viridiplantae; phylum Streptophyta; class Magnoliopsida; order Arecales; family Arecaceae; genus Elaeis; species Elaeis guineensis. The sequence continues at coordinate 12,781,841 of NC_025999.2, read as the reverse complement.
TCCCTCCCCCCTCTCTCTTTTCCTCCCCAATTCATCTCCCATTTCCGTATCGATTTGGATTTGGAATGGGAGCATACCGACTCATACCACCAACCAACCAGCATGGGGTCCGGTTCCGAGTCGGTGATCCTTGATCACAACCATAGAGGCTTTTGGGTGTCGCTTGCTTACCTTTGACATGCGTTCCCTTTACAATTGTAGCTCCTCAATTATGATAATTAGCACCCAACATAGGTTATCAATACCCAAGACTTTTATAAAGATATAGAGGATACATTAATAACATCTCCTTCCACTCTTCACAGTCTTCACTTAAGACTAACAATGGCACTTTTGGACATATCTATTGCATATTGCATCAATGATTGAACAATGCTAAGTCTGATAGGAGTGCTTGAGTAAGAAATATTGCATATTTGTATATTTGTCGATCATGTATGTATATCTTAATAAAATCCATGTATACGTCTAGTGCTCAGATACTACAACATGAGTAAACTGGCCCATGGAAATTGCATAGATATGGCTAGATTTCTCTATAAGAAAATGATTAAATTGCAATAACCACCACCCAATATTTATCTTTCAGTTTTAACTGAAAAAAGAAGATGCAATGGTAGTAATTTATTGTTTAATGTTTCTAGACACAGAATTGATGAGGTCAATAGGGACAGGAAAAAAAATACTTGTGCATCAGAAAGAGCTGGACCAATAATTTCATTTTGAACAGCCAAAGTGGCAGGGACAGAACTAGATCTCTCTCCTTTGAAAGAATATGTAGAAATCAGATCAATATTTGACAACTGAAGAGTGGACTCTAAAAGCTTCGTCACCCGTGCTTTTGCTGTCTCAATCTGCATTAGTATCAATATAAATTCTATCAACAAAAACATAGAAAATAACAGACTGATACATGGTAAATTATCTTACACAACTTTAACCCAGGAAGCATAAGATACTATAAATTATGATTATTTAAAACTTAAAAGAAAACATACCAGAGACAAAATCTGTTTCCTCCATGAAATGCTCTCACCTTCCATCTTCACAGCATACTCTTTTGCACTGCTAACAACTTCCTTGATTGATATCAAGTCTTCATTGGCATTCTCATATTCCTTTTTCATCAGTCTATCACAAGAAGTTAGTAAACGGTCAGCAATTCCAATTGGTGTTTCCAGCTTCAGCCTCACTCTCTCCATTCCAGTGTCCGTCGATCCATCCAAGAAACTAAAGAGGAAGTTCTCAAGTTCATAAAATCTGCTGCTCATCCAACGAGGATCATTTAGCAAAACTTCTTCATAGTTTCTTCCCTCATAAACTGAAGAAAGCTTTGCTTCCAGCGCAGATCGTGCTGAGACAGGAAACAACATTACATCTTCTGTATTAAGCAACTTCTGCGCATTCTCTTTAACAAATGTTGTCGCCTCCTCAAGCTATATGCAAATCCGAAAATGGAAGTGTAAGTAAAAGAGCGATGTGGATATACGACATAAATTATATGCTCTGACAAAAACAAATAGCCCAGCAACATTATAAATAACTAATTTGAGGAATTTTAACGGAAGGGACATTTATAAATCAAACCTCACTGGCATTCCGATAGAGATCCAGTTTATTTAATACAAACACCACTTTTTTCTTCCACTGCTGTACATACAAGAGAAAGGCAACCTAGAAGTTGCAAAGACAAACCAAGTGTTAGCTACTTCGACAGACAATTATTAGTTGCATATATAATTGCTTGCTTGATAGGGTATTGAATGATGAATCTCTATCCAGGTGAGAGCATCAATCGGAACTAAAAGACAAAATAAGAGAATGAGGCTAGACATAAATAAAACATTGTTGGGAAGCTAAGCATTTGCTAGATGCATCACTAATATCAGATTAGAAAAAACAGTAACATAGCAATGTTTTAAGATGAGGATGCTGCATAACCATATGATAGTGTTATTTGCATTTGAATTATGTTGAGTAGCAGATATTACATGAATGGAATGTCATTTGCTATACACTAGAATGCTGGAATTGCTGGAGCCATTGTAGAAAGATTATGAAATTTCTCCAAGACTAAATTTTTTGAAAGAAGAAGATGCGGAATTAACATAATGTCCTGTCACATCAAATCAGGGCCAACCTAATGAAAAGGATTTTACAATAATGTGTATAATCCCAGCATCAGTCAGCTTCCTAGTGAATGGCTCCTATTGCGCTCAATTGTGGTAAATATTTTTTCTTAGTAGAAAAAGGACACATCCCTGTCAACAATAAGCCAATGAAATGCTACAATAACCATATGATTTCTAATCTAGACTATTATTAAAATCTTTCTAACAAGGATTGATTGACTGAAGTAACTGCCCATAAAGTATTATATCTAGTGACATATATTGTGGATGCAGCCTATCAGCAAAGTACACAAGTGTGTGCCTTTGTGCTGGTATCTGTCCATACCAAAGCTTACCTCTTCATTTTGGATGCATAAATGCTATTAGCTTGTGTCCTACAATCTGATTTAGATGGAACAGACCGTCAAGAGAAGCTTATGTTTCTCTAGGGGGTTAGGGACTTTTTGCACCATTCTTTCTTTTTCTTGATAAGGCTCTCAAAGCTCATTAGACATCATATCGTAAAGTCATTATTCTACACTGGATCAAAAGTTAGAAATGAAGGTATACACAACATACAATTTTTACATGGCAATATCATTTTGGCTTTTAGTAGATGAACTTCCCATGGTGATAGCAACATGTGTATGGTGCATAAAATATGTTGTTTAATTCCCATCATTTTCATCACAAAGTTTAAGCTTATTTCTTTTACTAATTTGTAGGCTACTGAAGTGATGCTTATCTGTATGGCAGCTTCCTTAGAATTACATAATGCATGTTCTAAAACTGCAATTACAAACAAATATCTACCGTAATTTTTAAACTAGATTTTTATAGGTTATTAAAACTTATATTTGTTTGCTACACATAATACACTGGTACAAAGCAAGTAAAATTGATTTATGTTTATAAAAAGGGATAAAGTAGCATTCCGTGACATGCTAGCTGGTAGCATGTGCCAAGTGTCATAGAACACTCCTAGTATGCTAGTCATTAACTAAGAACACAATCCATGATACTTTAATTCTTGCTTTCAAATAACCGACAATCATGTGTTGGGGCATTGAAACCCTTGATTCAATCATTTGGAATTTTGGATATCCTGCATCTGGAACCAGCATGTTGGAACTATTGAAACCAACTCAAGTAAAGAACAATGCAAACGCAAAAACTAACAAAGGATATATTTTATGGTACTGAATAAACTAAAACAGATTAGCAGTAATTAATCATATGCATAAAGGACAGATTCGCTAAAATCATTTAATTATGAATGAATTGCATGCGAAACAGAACTAAGACAAAGAGAAGACTTGCATTTCTCTCCTTGCAAACATTAAAAAAAAAAAAAACAAAGAAGTATACATGTCACCTTTATACTTCAGTCTTACGCTTCACATACCATTTGCATAGCTATTTTGAAGATCCAAAAAGTGTGTTTAGTCCTAGATTGGTTGTGCGCTAGGAGTTCATGGGGAGATCACTTATACAAGACCAAGAAACTCAAATAACTTGCATGGCCTCTTTGGTTTCTTAGACCTCTTTGGTTTCTTTAATCATTATAAATGGAATTGGAGCAACCCAACCTATGGACTAAAGACAATGCAACATGTGCCCTTTCAGGGCTGACCACAGGCAAATTGTGGTACTTGTGATTGGATTTAATTGGACCTCAACCCTTAGCCTAGCAAGGACACCAAGGATTAAATGGCAGAGTATGTGAAGACCTATAAGAGTGTGTATCACAATGTTCGGAACCATACAGGTTGTGTGCTGGGAAGATCATAAGGAGATCTTGTGTACTTACATAGAACCAAGGAACCCAAGTAATAACTTCTGGCTAGCCTTTTTTCGTGAGGTCTGGACCATTAAAGCTATGGTACCATGCCTAACTTGTGCCTGATTTATATGTCTCCTAGTAACAGTGCTGGAACTATATGCACAACTAGTTTCAACCTCATAAATTACCATACATCTACAGGGATGTGTGGCTGATACAAGGAATAGACATAATCATCTATGCAAGATTACAAGACACTTGGATAAGCAGTGGGAAAATGAATAATACCATATATTATATTAACAGTATAAGTTAGATGAATATCACCATCATGAATGCAACCATAACCCATTAGTATTAAAAACTTAACCTTCTAGTGCATTTCACTTTAGTTCAACCAGACCATGAAATCATCATTCAGTCATATAATCATGTGACCACATAGAAATTGCCATAAAAAGACTAAACCAAATTTCTTTTCCTTTTACTTTAATTTCTAGTGCCTAAGATAAGACCTTAAATGATTTCTTATCCCACAGCATGAAATCATAGAATTATGCAAATGATTGTTAGAGAGGAGCCTTATAAACGTAAAAAGCTAATAAGATTGAAAGACACACTGGCTAGTCTTTTACAAAAAGTATATCCTACAATGAGATCACATAGAAGGTTAAATAATTTAATTAATAACTAAGTCCATAAGTTTACAGCACTTGGTTGGAGATGAACTAGAGATACCACAGAAAGAAAATCAGAAGCAGTTACCCAGTTAGTTACCTCGTTTTCATAGGATTGTTTATTTAACACCGGACACATCATGTACAGAGAAAGATTTTTTAAGAATATTTACTGTAACACATTCAAGGGGTACAGTGATTTGGATTCAAATCCCCCTATCACCGCAATTTTGGCTGGCTTCCGGCTATCCTAGTTATCAGAAAAAGAAAAACTTTAACATATTTGCTGTATTTATTGTACAAATAATGATCTTGGTTGATGGGATGCCGAAATCGAACTTTTATAACTCAAAAATTTATTTGTTTCATGGACCGACTAATAAATGTTCAGGTCAAAAAGCATTTGAATGCACTTCAGAAACTTAATGACAATCTTTCTTCCCAACATTATTTTCAGATAGTCTGCATACATCAAACATACATACTTATGTGCATGCATGGATGTATGCATGCATGTATGTATTTATATACATATCATAGCATAACTAACATGTTTCAGTGGTTCCAACTTCCAACAAACAAATCATACCTCACTTTCAGTCAGTGGTCGGTCTGATGATATGACAAAAAGAATTAAATCAGCACGAGGCACGAACTCTTCAGTAAGGCGTTGTTGCCTTTGGAGAATGACATTAGTTCCTGGAGTATCAACAAGGTTCATCTGTTTCACCAAGCAAGCATATATTAGCTTCGTTAATACATACAGACATACATACACATATATATATATAGATACATATACATATACATATATAGATACACATACATATATACATATACATATATACATATAGATACATACATATACATATATACATATAGATACATACATATACATACATACATACAGACACATGTATCTAGATACATACATACATATAGATATATACATACAGTATGTATGTATATATATCTATATGTATGTATGTATGTATGTATAGATATATAGATATATATATATATATATGTATGTATGTATATATATATCTATATGTATGTATGCATGCATGCATATATATACATATATGTATGTATGCATGCATGCATACATGGATATATATATGCATGCATGCATGAATGCATACATATATACATATATATGTATACATACATACATATATACATATATATGTATACATACATACATATATATGTATACATACATACATATATATGTATATATATATATATATATATATGTATGTATGTATGTATGTATGTATGTATATATATATATATGTATGTATGTATGTATGTATGTATGTGCATACATGCATGCATGTATGCACATACATACATACATACATACATACTACGTACATACATACATACATACATTACAAACAAACATACATACATACATACATATATCTTGAACTGCAAACAAATATCAAATGAAGAGAATTTGGCAAGTTGACAACATGACCACTTTCTCGATTAGCAAAAAAAAAAGTGTGGGCATTATTGATATGTCAAGGTCTTCATTACATGGATTTAGAGCTCATGTGTCAGTTATAGGGCTATGTCTAAGCATTAGACCCTTTGAATAATTAAGAATTTCTTCTTAGAGCACCATGTCCGAGAGTCATACCAAATGCTTGTTAAAGCGACAGATGTGGGTACTTTAGGCTAAATCAAAGACATAGATAAACACACAAAGCTAAAATCTATTAGGTTCACCAAACCAATACTGGGATCATACCAACCGACGATTGGTTCGGTATGGCCAGTACATAGCATATCGACCTAAGCTTTACCAGAACCAAAAGGAAAAATAGGGAGAGGGGGAGAGAGAGAGAGGGGAGAGAGAGAACAAGGAGAACGAGAGAGCAAAAGAGAGATTGAGAGAGGGGGAACATGTATCCATCATCATTATCGTTGTTATGGTTGTCATCGTTAGCAGTGGCAGTGACGAAACCCTAGCCCTAGTGAAAGAGGCGAGTGAGGAGAACTAGTGAGAGAAAGAGAGAGCAGTAGGCTTCCTCAAATGGAGAGGGCGAGAGAGAGACTGAGAGAGAGGGATGCATACCAATCCATCATCATCATCGTTGGTGGTGGCGACAATGATAATACCCTAGCCCTAGCGAGCAAGGCGAGGGAGAGGCACAGGCAAGAGCAAGAGAAGTGAGCTAACGAGACAAGCGAGGTGAGTGAGAGGGTTATATAGAACCGAACCAAAATCGAAAGCCTATTCTATCCCATCAACCGACCGGTTTAGTTCACCATGCCTTGAACTCGGCGGTTCAAGATGATTCAGCCATCCTTATCGATAACCTTTTACGATAAATTTTTAACTTCCCCATGGAGATGACTAAGAAATTCTTTTACTTAAATAGCTTCAATATTTTTCCTTGTTAACTTACATTAGAATGGAGAAGCAATTATAAATGAGCAAACAATAATGCAATAACCCACAAATGAAGAGCATTAGCCCAACATATACAAACAATAGGCTATGACACCTCAAAGGAGATACGTGCATGTGCATTCTATGCGCATGCAACACGTACTTAAAATGAAACCTCCAACACTCTCTCAAGCTTACCATGTGTTACAAAACAAGAATTTTCAAAATAAAACTAGAAGTATAGCAATGTCCATAATGAAAATTCCCACAAGAATATTCACATATCAAATTTAGAAAATCAGAAAATATGTGCAAATGGGACTGTCTACAAAGTCATGATGGTTTCAATGTACTACATCCTCTCACCATAAGGTATTCATATTGCCATCTAAATAGCACTCTAGCTATCATAACTAAGGTGTGTTGGAAACCAAGCAACCCCAGCCATAAATGCATCAAGAAAATAAGACTACATTTATGGGAAAGAAAATTGCCATGTTAAACGCAAAGTTTTTAAAATCGCACAAACAGCGAACCAGCAAGTTATCCGGTTTCTAGGTTGACCAATCCAACCAAGATGCCGTCCTCTTTGTCCTCATCGATTCCCGGCCTTTGACCCTGCTGACCAAAACTTAAAGGCCGTCCAGAAGCACCTCTCCCACTTCCTCGACACTACCTCCCCTCCCCCAGATTGGATCCCTCTTCGACACCTTCACTCATTGGGCCCCCCCGTGTCACCATCAAGCATGGCATAATGTCCGCCTACAACAACCTTGTTGGCACTACCACCAATGCCATCATCTGTCTGTTCTTCGCAGCGGCCGTCAATGGGATTGCCTCAAGTGCAAGGCTCGATGACGCCCAACTAGTTGTCATTCCCCACATTAGTGACCTATCACCACTTTGAGACTCGACAGGTCTTGCATGCATTTGCACCACAAACCACGGGAGCCACAAGAAATATAACAAGGGAACCAAAGGGGAATTCTACCTAAATTGCACTATCAAGTGCCCTGTCAAGTGCGACCACAAGAACCTCACTGGCCACCACTCCAACCTCAACCACATCGCCCGCTTCTGACTCTCGATCGTTCCCTGCTCATCTGCCACCCCTCCCTCCTCTCATCTGCCACCCCCTCATCCACCACGATCACCATCTGCTCCACCACCACCGTAGCTCCCTCCGTTCCAGATGCCACACCTACCCTCTCCCCGCCACTCTCCGTCACCTCCATGGCTGTCAGCACTGGCAATTGGATATTGGCTGTGGGGGTTTGGAGGCCATCAAGGTGGGGAACGAGATTGGAGCAGCATACCCAAAAAAAAAAATCCAAACTCGCAAGAAACAGACCGGACCAGCTGGTCTGATCAGTTTGTCCAATTCTCCCGAGTTTGACCAAGTTTTAACCAGTTTTAAAATACCCTTTAAACAGGACCAATTAAGCATCCAGTTCCTGGTTCAACAAGCTGAACCAGCTGGTCTAGTCCAGTTTTAAAAACATTGGTTATATGGGCTCAGCCCTAAAGCAAAAGATGATTGCTTCTTTTTCTACCAAAGGAGTTTTCAACATGGACCAAAGAAACCATAACAACAGCTGACTGACATAATCATCTGGCTGACCATTTGGTTGTACCATTATCACTGATTCACTAAGGTTCAAGGATTGTTGCAGGCCATCTAGTTAAGGAGGTTTTGCAGGAAAAGAAACAACTTGGTTTGCAATATTTGCAAAAAGAGACCACTAATTATTTTTTTCTTAAACAATTTACTTTGAACATCATGAGACCAGCATAACCCTACAATCAGATGGTTGCGAACATGTCTTAATTGAATGACACATATTGGTAATCAGATTGTTGCGCATGTGAAAAATATATTTACAACCTTCCACAAGTTCAAAAGTGGCTGTTTCTTAAGAAAATAATTCCAGCTGGTTGTTTGTAATTATCATGATAAAGGAGACCTTTCCTGCAAAACTCCCACTACTTAAAAAGTGATAGGCATAGAGCCCGCGTACGTACACACACACACACACACAGATGATAGGCTTAAACCACTTCTCAACCATTAAAAGGATAGTAGCTATAATATAGATGAGGAAAATGGATTCTTTTGAAAATCTCCTACCTCCATGCCCAACCATAATCATCATTTATTCATCTCCCTACATCTCAATAGCAGCCAGTAAGTGCCTCTCTCTCTAACATTCTCACAATCGCACCACTTACTACCACAGAAAACAATAAGTCATTCTACCTTCAATTTTCACTATATTTTTGCATTTATTTTTACAGTAAATTTTAAAGAGATCAAAAGGTCATAGATTGTTTATTTACAGCTCAATACCTTATTTACCAAGAAGCAAGAATTCAAATCCTAGCAGACGTCCCAGGACGTCCCATGGGACACCGGGATGGGGTACCATCCCATGTATTGGGACAGGCCGTCCCGCTAACGTTCCAGCATCCCGATTGGGATGCCTTAAGACATTCTTTGTCCCAAGTGTCGGGACAGGACGAGACGACGATGCATCCCGTTCCATAAAAAAATCGGGACAGCCTCATCCCACAGGATTTAAAACCTTGCCAAGAAGGTTATTTAAGTTTTAATATCATGGAGTACTATGCTTCTTTTTGATCAAATGTTTCTGATATCTCAAGTTGCTAATATGAAAATTTGAGAGTACAGAAAAAGAAAAGTGGAAAAGTCTGCTATGGTTGTTTTGATGCCCTTACATACGGTACCTATGAGTCTCCACAAAGTGGCAAATATTGAAATTTTCTCTTTTATTTGTTTTAAGTGTGCGTTTGTCTATGGCAAAAGTGTGTGTTTGTCTATGGCAAACTCCATGTATCACTTGAGTTTTCTTCTTCTTTCTTTTTTTTTAATTTCCCTCTATTGTCATCACATCATGCATTGCACCCAATACCACTTGATGGTTCACATGAAGTTTGTAACCAAAATTAGTCATTCTCTTCATATAAAGTGACTTCAATTCTCAGGCTAAAATGTGAAGGATGACCGCCTAAAACTGATAATAACCAGAAAATGAACGAAAAATACAGAAAAATGACCACTAATTTAAATCTAATAAAATCTGGTGCAACATCACACAAACTTGGATCTCCATCACATTGTATAGGTTGTCAGATAATCATGGGAGATGCTACCAACAATCAAGAGAATCATAGTGATAGTGACCAATTTGGTCACTTATGGGGATAAAAATGGAATATAACCATTTAGTGATTCAAAAATCCAAACTACTAACCTCCTTGAGTATTGGTGCATTTAAGTAGCATATGCGCTGGCCATCTGGATGCCTTTCATAATAATCCTGCTGATTAGACTCCATATCAGAATGTGAAAGCAGAGTGATCTCATTTGTTGTAGGAACTACTCCTTCCTTGAGATAGCTCCTTCCAAGAAGAGCATTTATAACAGTAGATTTTCCAGAATTAAATTCACCCTGATGATATAAGATAATTATGAGATACACGAAGCTGATATCGAAAATTCATACTATAAAAATGCATCTTAGAGAATGGAAGAAAACTTAATTCAGATAGCCATAAGAAGTCACATCTTAATTTGCATTAACAGAATAAGATATATCTGGCATGCAAGCAATTTTTGCCTCTAACATCAGAACAGGTGTGCTGAAAAGGGTTTTAAATAATTAATAAATTAGAAAATATATCCAGTTATTCAAAGACTTCGACAAAATAGATCTAGCTTATTATTACCTTAACTAAAGTATATATAAAATGACAGTTTTGAAATCAGGAAATACTCATTTTTTATTCTATCTATCATTTTTTTATATTGAGAATACTCTCATATCTATCTTACAAAATAAGTTAACTAGCCTGCTTGCTCTTTTCCCTGCATTAACAATCACTTGTATGTGCTCTCTCAACCCCTTCCCAATCAGATAAGATCCCTTTTTAAAACTCTTGAACAGTGTGCCTCTCCTTGATTCAACTCCCAAACAGATCAGACTCTCTCTCTCTCTCTCTCTTATTTGACTTAAAACATATCCAGTCCTGTATCCCTTCTCTCTTCCCTCAACCATGCAGTATATGTGCCCAGTTACTAGCAAATAGAAATGCAATTGAGTCACTATCAATGATCTGATGAGTTCATTATCTGTGATGCGTGTTAAACCATGTCATTTACAATATTGTACAGATAATGCAAGATTGCAAGCATTCTGTAATTGAAGCGATTGTAACTTAAAATGTGATTCTGGTTCTATGTATGATGGTTTAAAAGAGAGTATATGTCATTTTGGAACCAAGAGGTGAGTTCTCATCTATGTCCTTAGGGCAGTAACAGAAACAGTTGAACCAAAATACATTACAGCTTGTGCTTGTTTTAATGGAAGTGCATTTATGGTTAGTTGAAAATATAAGAAACCTATGCCCTGGTTTGCTATTCTCCATCAAATCTCTCTTGTTCTTTGGCAGTTGCTCCTCAATCTCCAACTGCTTCTAAGAGCTCAGAAATATACAACAAGAAGAATACATAAACTAAATTTAGTCAGTCGTCTAAAAAGTATTTTTTCTTCTTGTACCTGTATAAGCCAATTGTTTTCTACTTTATGTCTTTTGCTCATCTGCTTCAACTCTTGGGCAACTTCAAAATCAGGATCCATCTTGTCAAATCATCAAACCTCAATTTTTATGTTTGGAGATGCAACTCTATCAGCAAAATTTTCAATTCGAGCCTCTAACACTTACAGGCTAAGATCCTCGCACCAATTATAAGCACTAAAGGAGACTCGAGTTGAAAATTTTGCTGATAGAGTTGCACCTTCAAATAGAAAAATTGAGGTTCAATGGATTGACAACGAGAATCCTAACTTTAAATTTGTGCAAGAACTATTTTCAGATTTAGAAAAGACATGAAATGGAAACCAATTGGCTTATATAGGTGAAGGGGAAACGCTATTTTTCAGATTATTGTTTAACTTTTACTTTATGTTTTGTTATTATTGTATGTTTCTGAGTTATTAGAAACAGTTGGAGATCAAGAAGCAATTGGCAAAGGAACAACAAGAGAGACTTGGCCCAAGACGGACATCCATAAACAAAGCATAAGCTTTGCTTTTAAGAATAGGAATTTATATTTAATTTATTGCTAATATGATTTATGGCATGCATCTAAGAACCACAGTTACCGAATATGACACCAAAAAGTAAAAAGGGAAGCACATGCTAAATAAAAATGGAACATTGGAAACTAATAAAAAGAGTTAAATGTTGATACAGCAAAGGGTTTTATTTCCAATGTATGATCCAGGAGGAAGCAAAAAGCAATTCATGGGTAAGAAAATTCTATATCCCTTTTGCAAGAAAATAGACATGTCATATAAGAATAAATGATGTTTTGTGTACTATTTACTAATATAATGTTTTAATTAGGATTTATTAATATAAAAGGAAAATCATATAAAATAAGAATGCTTAGATAAGATGCCAATCTAATTCGCTAGTGAGTTCACAAGAGTGTTCCAATCTTGTTGGTTTCTATCCGACGGCATTACTCAATGTCCAGTAAATTTTCCAAAACTACAACAGCCCTTCTCATTGATTTAAGTGTCACTGAGGATGCTAACAATAGCATGTGCCACCAAAATTTTCATTAGACTATATGAGTAAAGAAAACAAAAATCTTGAAGCAGTAAGCTGGATAGAACTAATGCATTTTTAAATTGCAAATGAGCCACCAGCTCTTTCCAATGACCTGCACTTGGAGCTCCAAATTGCATGGTGCAGGTGTTTAGTTGTCAACAAAGCCCAAAACTGAGAAGTAGAAGAGGAAAAGATAACACCAAATAAGAGAAGGACGATAACAAAAAAACGTAAGAAGGCACATTGTTTACTGAAAAAGGTCTAGAAAGACCAACAAGTGCTCCTATCATGTTTGGCCTGTGATATATTTGAAACAAGGTCTGCAGAGCCGATACTCGGACCCATGTCGGCCAACCGACAGTACAAGTCGATACGGGTCCGTACCAGATCGGATCAGCACGAACCGATACAGAAGCGAAAAAAGGAACCGGAGAGGAGGAAAAGAGAGAAAAAGGGGAGAGAGAATGTGGTCGGAGGAGACACCGGCGGTGGCCACAGATAGATGCTCGAAGGGCTGCCAAGGCCTCCACTTCTTCTGCCAAATCGCAACCAAGAGAGAGAGATAGAAAGAGGGAGAGGAAAAAAAAAGGAAGGAGAAAAAACCGACGAAGAGGCCGTTGGAGGACCTTCGACTGGCAATCGTAGCTGCCAAACGATGGAATCATGGCCCGCAATTCCACAGGCATGAAACAGGGGCAATCGCCGCTATTTCATAGGATTTTTTAAAAAACCCCAGCCATAGTGAAGCCGGCAATTGGTTTGCCGGTTTCACTTGTTTCACAGAATTTTTTTAAAAAACTCCGATCACAGTGAAGTCGACAATAGATTTGCCGGCTTCACTTAAGTGAACAGAGACAGTCACTCCTATTCCACAACCATGGCTCCGTCCGTGCCTTTCTACCACGTAATGTCCACGGCAGCCACCCGACACCCTCCAATGGCCTCTCTGCTGGCTGTGCCTCCCTCCGATACCCTCGCTTCCCCTCTCTCTCTGTCTCTCTTGATTAAATACCCTATCGAGTGACATGGAACCGCGAAGGCCTCTACGGCCCTCCGACAGCCTTGACAGGCCACCATCGGCCCTCCAACGGCATCGTCCCCTCTTTTCCTTCCCTCCCTCTCTCTCTTCCTTTCTTTCTCTTTCCCTCATTCGCTGTTCTGATTCAAAAGGCTGAACCGTCCCGACTTGCGGCCAATATAGCTCGGAATGCCCTGAACCGTCCGATTCGAGACAGTTCGACGAACCCTGATTTGAAGTATCTTCAGATTTTATAATAGATTAACAGAAAAACTAAATACATAGATATTATAGTAGAAATTGACTAGCAACTACTCAAGAAGCACCTCCCATACGTGCACTGAAGGAAAAATTTCGAATGGTCACAAATGGAGTACTTATTTAATAATTTTTTTGAAGCTGGCTGTTTCTTTCAATGGTTCATATCCTGATATCTCTGGCTACATTTTGCATCATTAGGTGATTGCCGTTCATTGACTTATTCAGTGGTTCCTGAGCAAATGATTGCATAATAGCAGTAGTTATGTGGTTTCATATTATTTCCACTCACTTTCTTCTTTACACCCAAATGTTCTTTATTGATAGCTTTTTTATCAACAGGTTGTGAAACATGCCTTTTTTTCCACAAAACTTGCAAGAAGTTAATTGGAGCAATCATCCAGATGGACCAGATCAGTGGGTCAGATTTAAGCGAATAAGCTTAAAGACAATATATAGCTCAAAACAATTGCCAAGACCAACAGCCTGGCTTGACAAATTAGATAAAGCGATTCTGGCAATCACAAAGGTCAAATAAGGGATGTTACTTAATAATCCAGGGCCAATATACAATGCTCATCATTCAGATACTAGGATGGCATCTTAAAAAAGAAGAGTACAGATGCACCTCTTAATCACCAAGAAAAGAAAAAGAAAAATGTGCTTTTAGATACTTTGGATCTAATCCATTGATCCCACCAGCCATCATTACCCTTCTATAATGATCTGAAGTAGATAGTCTAAGAAGAAGCTTTGTTTGCCAAAATAATTTCTTCACACACGAAAGGACTTCAATCCACAAAATAATAGTCACCCCAATTATAAGCAGCATGTGCTTGATTTCGAATCATATAAGTTTAGTAGGCATATCCCCGATGAATAAATTTTTTTTCAATATTGCCCTGCAATACCATCCATCGCAACTTTATGATCTATGATATTCTTATTAGTTATTACAAATCAAATGCTAAGATTTTCCACAAAACATTTCCTCCAATATTTGGGGATATTCTCCAACTTCAATGACAATGGCCCACTATATGAAACTTATTTGATATTTCCAATCAGTGAATAAAGATATCACTTATCAAATTCTTAGAAAAATCAACCAAATTTGTAGGGTGTTCAGTCCTAGTTGGGAGAACATTGGTCGGAAATTGTACTGGTGAAGAAAGCATAAATGACCAAGGCAAGAAGCCTCACATAGGGATGAAGACATACTTGAAAAACCACAAGGGACTGAATTAAGAAGCACCACAAAAGGGGGAAGGAAATAGTTGATTAACCTGATTAAGTAGAAGATTTAATTTGGTACAGGAAGTAGCATCTACTTAATAGGCAATCATACAAGTAGAACGAAAAATAAAAAATATTATTACTCTAACAAAAATAAAATTAGTTTGAATATAAAATTATAAAAATAATTATGCTTCGTCAAGGCATGTATGCAGAAACATGCACCAAGCAGGTGAAGAATGAAGAAGTGAGAACTTGAGTATTTCGAATATTGTTAAACAGAGATAAAAAATAATGTATCATGCTGACTTAAATATATAAACTGATCTAGCACAAAGGTATCGGAGACTTACTACTGTATCCTAATATGTAATAATATAAGTCCACTCCAACAAAAAACATAAAGTTCTTGCAAGGAGTTCACTAAATTTTAAATTTACCACAATAACCAGCAAAAAGGGCTCACTGAGACGAGAAGCAGCATCCTCAAGAAGTGAAATCTCCTTCATCTGCCACCCAATGTAAACATTTATATGTTTGAAGTCAAGTACATGAAAAAGAATTAGTAGTAGTAGTATTGGAAATCATTTGAAGGGCATTTTCAGCTACCAAATGTTTAACATTAGAAGATCACCATTGGTGCAGCTTTCTTGACAACCGCAACCACTTCATGTAACAAAATTCTTTCGGCTTCAATCAACTGTATCTCCCTGTCACCTAATTTCATAAATCCAGCAACCCTGTTCTTCCCATTGATTATGACACTAACACCCTCCATGTCCATTCTACTGGAATTTGCATATACATCTTGTGAGACTCTATTCACCACATCTTCTTTAGAAAATGCCTTCAGAATATCATCACCAAATAGCTTTATATCACCCAGAGTGATGACAACACCACATGCATCTAACTGGAGTAATTTTGATGCCATATTGACAGGTAATTCATCATGAAGTAATTCAATTGCAGAGAAGAATAGAGGCACCTTGACTTGCTGGTTAACAGAGTTTTCCAGTATTGTAACATAATTGTCATTCTCCGTACTCATTATAAGAAAATCAGCACCTTCAGAACTAGATGCACTAATTGCAGAGTTTGCAGTCTGCACTGTTCTTGCAACTAGAGGGAGATATACAGAATCCGGTTTGGATTTCATCATCATATTCCTTGCAACAATGGCAGGAATACCTGCATACAATACAGAAAGAAAAAGAGAAACATTTCCTTACTTTCTTACTCTCAATAATTAGATTTCGATGTATCTGGGCAAAAGCAGGACCAAGATAAAGAAGGCCAAAAAAATAAACCTACCAAAATGCTTCAAATGCAGTGACAGCAAACTAGATTAGAAGAAGATGATGAATAATATCATATAACAAACAATGACAAGACAAGCATAGATTATCTACTCTGCCAAACTACTAATGGGGTTAAATAGAAACTCTCCTGCTGGAACTTCACCTTAAGTTCGGACTCCACACTTTTAATATTTTTTCCATATCAGAGGGCCCATCGCATGCTCTCGCAGGTATCGGGAATCCTTCCCAGCAGATCTAATTTTCTACCTCACATTTCTGAAAGGAGCTATCTCTCACACACACAATATTTGACCCTTTAAAAGTCATGCACACTTGCACATGCATGGTACTAGTCTATATAGATTGTACTCACAATGATTCAGGATAACAACTAAATTAAACATCATCAGAAATATTTCTGATCCTATTTCCAATGAACCTCCATTATTGGAATTTTTTTTAATGTTTAGCCTACTTCGAGCAGTATCCAAATATCTCAGATGATAACGCATTGGACCTGACTTTAACTCAGGAAGTTCCCAGACAACTTAGTAAAATGTCGCTCAACCATATTTTGCTTCCATTACTTCTCATATCTAATCAAGTGTTGTACAATTCCCAACAAAGTAATGTTTCAGCATGTGTTAAGGCGTACATGGTAAACATATTGTATGAGTACTCATTAGCAACTTTAAATACTTTCACGATGTTTGATGTTCCCAGCTTAGCAATTCGAGTACATTGTGAGAATATTTTACACATGATAATATTTTCATAGACATGTTCATGACTAAGATGTCAATTGAGCCTTTTTAGTTATACAATGAATTATTAGTCAGTTGCAAATCATATCTAACATGGGTTAGGAGGATTGATCAAACGATAAAATCCATGGTTTGTTGAACCACCCCGAATCGGGCAGTTCAAGACATGCCGAACCAGACCGGCGGCTCACTAGTGCGGTTTGAGCATCCAATTCAGAACGCCGGCAAAGACAGAGCGAGAAAGAAGGAAAGAGGAGGAGAGAGAGAAGAGGGGAGGAAAGTGTTGACCCTATGATTGATTTTGATGATTCCAAAATTTTGAGTAATTATGATTCTAATCATGTATTTCAAAGATGAATGTAGGAATTCTCAGGTGATTAAATTGAAGAATTCATCCATGAAAATGATTCTCTTAAAAAAAACTAAGTCAAGGCAATTCAAGATGATTTTTCAAGTTTTAGACTTAATGAAGTCGACCCCAGGGAAAAGGAGTCGACTCTGGCACATTGGAAGAAGACTGGCACAAACTCGAGTCGACTCGTGAATAGTATAAGCCGACACTCTCAGAGAAGACAGAAAACTACATTTTCAGGACTGTAACTCGAGTCGACCCTAAGCACGAAACTACAATAACGGCTAGTTTTCTGTAGCTTTTCAATGGCTAATTTTTGGATCTAACGGCTACTGCAAGCTTTCCAACAGTCAAAACTTATTCTCTAACTAACTCCAAAATTTTTAAAAGCAAGAGAATCAATTTAAAAGCAAGAAAAAAAAGATTGAATAAAGAAATCAATCAATTTGTGAGAGTTACATTAAACATCTTTGAGAAGAGAAAAAGAGAGGATTTTTGTGCACAGATTTAGTGAGCTTTCAAAAGCAATTTTTTTCATCATCAACAATATCTTCTCAAACATCAAAGAAGAGAGGTCCAGCATCAAAAGAGCAACTCTTCATTGACTTTCTCTAAGCTAAAAGAGTTTTCATTTTCTATTTTATTTGTGCTAAAATTCTACATTCTTGTATTTTGTTTTCTTTACAAGTTTTTTTAAGAGAAAGAAACTTGGTGATGTGCCCAGGCCTGAATAACTATCTTATGTAGGTAAGAACAAAGATTGGAGCACAAGAAAAGAAAAAGAAAGAAATCTTTGAAATCTGATTGATAAGAAAATCGCCACAATCAGATCACAAAGGGATAGAATACTACACTCAAGAAAAGAAGAAAGTGGGTGATAAGTTCTAAGGTTTATAACTCGACACTAACATACAGGGGTTAGATAAGAGAATTCAGCAACACTCATTTTCATTCATTGAAATCTGAATTGAATACATAGGTCGCCTCCCTTTATATAGATAAGAGAGGGAACATAAGATAAATTCAGTAAATGGAAGGAAATAACAGAATTTGACTATCATAGAAATGATGGTGGCTATATCTTGCTACAAAAGAAATGATAGTGGCCGTATCTTGCTACTATGGAAATGATGGTGGCTAGAAATCATGGTGAATTAGGAAGAACAAAATAATTTTGACTGCATCTTGCTACTATGAAAATGATGGTGGCTGGAGATCATGATGAATTAGGAAGAACAAAACAACCTTGATTGCGTCTTGCTACTATGGAAATGATGGTGGCTGGAGATCATGATGAATTAGGAAGAACAAAACAAGCTTCTAAACTCGGCCCTTTTTCCAAGCAATAATTTTTTTCAAATTCCTACCAAATCTGATTCGCACCACATCATGCTTCTACGCACGTGAGCAAAATCATCAATTTGGCTCTTGGATCCATATATGGCATGTGATCATCTCTTTCTTCATGATGGTGCACATCATTTCCCCCTTGTTGAGTAGGATTTGTCCTCAAATCCAAGTCTTCCCCATCATCCAAACTATCCTCCAAGTAAGGAGAAAGATCTCGAACATTGAATGTAGCGGACACATTGTAGTCACCAGGCAATTCAATCTTATAAGCATTGTCATTCACTTTCTCAACAACTCGGAATGGACCATCAGCACGCGGCATGAGCTTAGATTTTCTTTGGTTTGGAAATCGTTCTTTGCGAAGATATATCCAAACAAGATCACCTGGAGCAAAGCGAACTTGTTTTCTTCCTCTGTTGGCTGCCTTCTCATAAGCCGCATTCTTCCTCTCAATTTGCTCCTTGATGCTCTTATGCATGGACTTAACCAACTCAGCTTTCTTCTTCCCATCCATACAAACTCTTTCGCTGATTGAAAATGGTGCCAAATCAAGTGGGATGATAGGATTAAACCCATAAACCACTTCAAAAGGAGAATGCTTAGTAGTGCTATGAATACTACGATTGTAAGCAAACTCAACATAAGCCAAACACTCATCCCAATTCTTCATATTCTTGTTAACAACAGTGCGAAGCAAAGAAGAGAGGATACGATTTACCACTTCGGTCTAACCATCGGTTTGCGGGTGGCAAGTCGTGCTAAAGAGCAATCTAGTACCAAACTTTTTCCACAAGGTCTTCCAAAAGTAACTCAAGAACTTGACATCTCGATCAGACACAATGCTTTTTGGTACACCATGCAGACGTACTATCTCTTTGAAAAATAATTCTACAACATGTGAAGCATCATCGGTTCTGTGGCATGGCACGAAATGAGATATTTTTGAGAATCGATCCACAACCACCAGAACCGAATCCTTCCCCTTTTGTGTTCTTGGCAGTCCAAGTACAAAATCCATACTCAAATCTACCCATAGTTGATCTGGTACAGATAGCGGCATATACAACCCTTGTGAAGTCTCTTTGCTTTTCGCCTTCTTACAGGTAATGCACCTCTCAATGACGTGATGCACATCACGAATCATAGCTGGCCAATAAAAGTGCTCTTTCACCATCTCCAATATTTTCTTCTCTCCAAAATGACCTGCCAATCCACCACCATGAGCTTCTCTCACCAAAAGCTCTCGAATGGAACTGTTAGGAATGCACAGCCGACCTGACTTAAACAAGTATCCGTCATGCCTTTAATAGCCATTTACAGCTCCTTTCTCGCACTCTTCATAAATATTTGCAAATTTTGGATCGTCCTTGTATCGATCTATAATTAACTCAAATCCCATTAGTTTAGCATTAAGCAATGAAATCAAAGCATACCTCCTGGAAAATGCATCAACCACGATATTGACATTCACTTTTTTGTATTTGATCACATAAGGAAAGGTTTCCAAGAATTTCATCCACTTGGCATGTCTACAATTCAACTTGCTTTGTCCTTTCAAGTGCTTCAAAGACTCATGATCAGTATGGATGACGAACTCCTTTGGCAATAAATAATGTTGCCAAGTCTCCAAAGCCTGAATCAGAGCGTAGAACTCCTTGTCATAGACAGAGTAGCTCAAACTTGCACCATTCAACTTCTCACTGAAATATGCTATGGGACGCCCTTCTTGCATCAGAACAGCTCCAATGCCCACACCGGAGGCATCACATTCTACCTCAAAAGTCTTGAAAAAGTCAGATAGAGCTAGAATGGGTGCTGAACTCAACTTCTCCTTGATCAACTCGAAGCTCCTTTGGGCTGCTTTAGTCCATTTGAATTCTCCTCCTTTCTTGATGCATTCAGTGATAGGAGCAAGAATAGTGCTGAAGTTCCTCACAAACCTCCGATAAAAAGATGCTAGGCCATGAAAACTCCTCACTTCAGATACATTAGTAGGAACAGGCCACTCCTTGATCGCTTTCACCTTTTCCTCATCAACTTCCACTCCATGTTGTGACACAACATAGCCAAGAAAGACTATGCGATCCTGACAAAAATGATACTTTTTGAGGTTCCCATATAGCTTCTCTTGTCGCAGAACCTCAAAAATACCCCTGAGGTGCTCCATATGCTCTTCCTGATTCCTGCTAAAAATTAGAATATCATCAAAATATACAACCACAAAATCACCAATAAACTTACGCAGTACATGATTCATCAATCTCATGAATGTGCTAGGTGCGTTGGACAAGCCAAATGGCATGACCATCCACTCATACAATCCGAACTTAGTCTTGAATGCAGTCTTCCATTCATCACCTTCCTTCATGCGAATTTGATGGTATCCGCTCCTAAGGTCTATTTTTGAGAAGACCTTAGCTCCATGCAACTCATCAAGCATATCGTCCAGTCGCGGGATTGGATAGCGATATTTTATTGTGATCTTGTTTATCGCCTTACTATCCACACACATCCGCATAGATCCATCCTTCTTTGGTACCAACAGAGCTGGTACTGAACATGGGCTCATAGACTCCCTCATATAACCCTTCTCCAAAAGATCCGCAACTTGCCGCTGCAACTCCTTGGCCTCCTCGGGATTGCATCTGTAGGCTGGTCTATTTGGTAGGGCAAACCTTGGAATGAGATCAATCTGATGCTCGATCTCTCTGATTGGTGGCAATCCTTTTGGTAACTCTTTCGGGAACACATCTGTAAATTCCTCCAAGATCTCCTTCATTTGCGGTGGAAGGGAGACTTCTTCACTTGAAACCTGCTTAGCTACAAGAACAAAAATAATTTCATGGTTAGTCAAAACTCGCTTCACTTCTCCCTTGTTGGCAAATAGGTTCTCTTTCTTGCCCTTTTCAATCACAAGCTGATCCTTCTGGACCTGTTGCGGGCTAAGTGGTACCAACACTATGTTCTTCCCATTCTTGGCAAATGAATAGGTGTTTTTGAAGCCGTCATGAATAGCCCTCCGATCGTACTGCCAAGGCCTTCCCAAAAGAAAATGGCTGACTTTCATAGGAACCACATCACAAACAACCTCATCTTTGTAGAACTTGTCAATAGAAAAAGATACTACAACCTGCTTTGTAACCTTCACATCACCATCGTCAGTAAGCCATTGCAATCTATAGGGACGGTGATGCTTCATAGTCACCAGATTAAGTTTTTCCATCAAAATAGTAGAAGCCACATTGGTACAGCTACCCCCATCAATGATAACACCACATACCTTATCATGGATGGTGCACCTGGTATGGAAGATATTTTCGTGCTGCTCATCATCCACTTTGGCTTGTAGGTTCAGGTTGCGACGAATAACCAACAGCTCTCCTTCATCTGCAAACTCCACATAATCTTCTTTTACCTCTTCCAAAATAGCATCATCTTCATTTTCAATTTCTTCTTGTGACTCCCGAATGAACATCACCCTCTTGTTTGGACATTCAGAGGCTATATGACCGTAACCAAGACACTTAAAACACTTGATATCTCAATTTCGTCTGGGAGGTTGTGAATTCCCCACCTTCTCTTTTTCTTTGGCCGCATCTGTGACTTGCTTGCTAGAATCACCTTTTTCTACTTATTTTGGAACCGCCTTAGGGACGGACCATGGTGATAAGGAAGACGAGTTGGTAGTCTTACTTGACTTACTTGCACCATGCTTGCACTATCTCTCCACCTTAACGGTAAGTTTGATCACATTGTCAAGGAACACATAAGATTGCAACTCCACCGTATCAGCAATCTTCTTATTCAAGCCTCTTAAGAACCTTGCAATGGTCTGTTCTTGAGGTTCTCGCAAATCGCATCTCATCATCAGCATCTCAAATTCTTTAACATAATCCTCAACACACATCCCCCCTTATCTCAAGCTTTGTAACTTGATGTACAGCTCCTGCCTATAATATTGAGGGACAAATCGCTTCTCCATGATCCGCTTCATAAGCCTCCAGTTCTGGATCTCCTCTTCTCCATCTCTCCTATGCTAAGCTTTCACATTCTCTCACCAAAGATTAGCATAATCAGTGAACTTAAGGGCAGCAAGTTTACATTTTTTAGCTTAGAATAGTCTTGACATTCAAAGACCTTCTCCACACGTTGCACCCATTCCAGATATCTTCGGGTGAGCAGGGTCAAAGGATGGGATCCTCATCTTAATATTGTCTCCCGAACTCCTTTGCTGCCGCCTTTGCCATGGGTATTCCTCCACACCATCATCATCTCCGGGTTCGTCATACTCCTCTTCATCATCGCGATCAACTCGTCGTGGTGCTGGATGGCCATGCCGCTGTGGTGGTGGGGGAAGTGTTGCCAACCGCTCAAATGCTTGTGTTAGGCGATTGAGTTGCTCCATCATCTCTTCTTGATGCTGCTGGAGCCCCATAATCTGAGCTTGTTCTAGACTCATGCCTCTAGGAATAACAGGGGCCTCGTCTCCTCGAGACATGATTGGATGTCAAACACTCCCTTAAGCTCTAATACCAAACTGATGTGCCCAGGTCTGAATAACTATCTTATATAGGTAAAAACAAAGATTGGAGCACAAGAAAAGAAAAAGAAAGAAATCTTTGAAATCTGATTGATAAGAAAATCGCCACAATCAGATCACAAAGGGATAAAACGCCACACTCAAGAAAAGAAGAAAATGAGTGATAAGTTCTAAGGTTTATAACTCGCCACTAACACACAGGGGTTAGATAAGAGAATTCAGCAACACTCATTTTCATTCATTGAAATCTGAATTGAATACATAGGTCGCCTCCTTTTATATAGATAAGAGAGGAAACATAAGACAAATTTAGTAAATGAAAGGAAATAACAGAATTTGACTATCATAGAAATGATGGTGGCTATATCTTGCTACAAAGAAAATGATAGTGGCCGTATCTTGCTACTATGGAAATGATGGTGGCTGGAGATCATGGTGAATTAGGAAGAACAAAATAACTTTGGCTGCATCTTGCTACTATGGAAATGATGGTGGCTGGAGATCATGGTGAATTAGGAAGAACAAAACAACCTTGATTGCGTCTTGCTACTATGAAAATGATGGTGGCTGGAGATCATGGTGAATTAGGAAGAACAAAACAAGCTTCTAAACTCGGCCCTTTTTTCAAGCAATAATTTCTTTCAAATTCCTGCCAAATCTAATTCGCACCACATCATGCTTCTACGCACGTGAGCAAAATCATCAATTTGACTCTTGGATCCATATATGGCATGTGATCATCTCTTTCTTCGTGATGGTGCACATCACTTGGAGTCTAGGTTCGTCCAAGCTCGGAATTAGACATTGTAAATTTTGGTTGGTGAGCCCGTAAAATCAACTGGATTGATGGTGAGTCCGAAAAATAATCGATGTATAAGTTGTAGTTGGTGATCTCGAAAAACTAACTAAATTTGTTTGTGATCCCAGATAAAACAAACACGCTATAATCGGATTGATTACAGTGGAATTCCTAAGAACGGCTTAAGAAGCGGACATAGATGCGAGGTTACACTGAACCACTATAAAATCCTTATCTTTGTATTGTCTTTGTGTGTGTACTTCTAATTCTTGCTTTATATTTTTACTTTGCTTTTATTTTCTTAATTTCACTGCAACACAATTGCATGTGCTCCACAATGACTTAAGATAGCTTAAATTGAAGTATATTATTGTTTAGATTTCAAATTTAGTTAAAATTTTTAAAAAACTCAATTCATTCTCCTCTTAGATTGCTACCTTTCTAGGCAACAAATGGTATCAGAGCAGGTGCTCTAATATTATTTGTTAACCTAGCGATCTAAAGCTAAAAGATTATGGCAATCCAAATTGAATCTTTTTTTAATGAAGGCCATTCTATAAATCAACCTCCAATGTTTAATGGATTAAATTATATCTATTGAAAAGCTAGGATACAAATATTCATACAAGCACATGACTATAATTTATGAACAATTATAGTCAATGGCCCACACACACCCAATGTATTAATTAATGATAAAGAAATGGTCCAGCTAAATGCCAAGACTATGAATATACTTTATTGCTCGTTCGATATAAATGAATTCAATCTAATTTCTTCTTATATTTCAGTGAAACAAGTTTGGAAGCATGGAATACCGTGCCATCTCATACCGTCCGTACCATATCGTATCGATCTCGTACCGATACACTGTCTTGGAACGTACCGATATTACCGTACCTTACCGAACCACGTACCAATATTAAGCAAAATTTTATCGGTATAGAATCCGATACCCAGACGGCAAACTTTATTTGGGAGAAATTGAAAACAACTTGAGGGAGCAAATTAAAAAGAAGAATCATATTCTCAAGAAGATAAGGAAGCTCTCCCCAACATATGCCTCATAGCTCATGAGGATGAAAGGAAGAAAAAGAAGAAGATACGGAGGAAAAAAAAAGCAACGATTAAGGGGGAGCAAGGCAAAGATGAGAAAAATGAGGAGAAAGATAGTATTGCCAATCCTTGCCTAATGGTTCACAATGATGAGGTAAATATAGAAAATTCCTTTGAATTTACGTTTGATGAATTGCTTGAAGCCTTTTATAAATTAATGAGTGATTTCAAAAAGTTAAGACTGAAAAATAAAGTGCTTAAGAAATCAAATTTGATTTTAACTGAAAAAAAGAATAAGCTCTTGATTGAAAAAGAAGAACTTTTGAAAGAAAAGAATTCTTTGGATGAGGAAAAAGAAAGTCTATTGAAATTTGAAAAATCTCTTATGAAAGAAAATGCTAAACTAAAAAAAGAGATTGAAACATTGAAATCTATACTTAAAAAATTTACATTTGATTCACAAAAGCTTCAATTGATCTTAAACAATCAAAAAGCTGTTTTCAATAAATCTAGAATTGATTTTAACTCTAAGAAAATAGAAATTAATCAAGAATATATTTTTTAAAGCATCATATGAAAATCATTCTACAATTTATTTTAAGTGTAACAAAATATGTCACAAAATTTCAGAATATAATATTAAAAAAAATGATCATAATTTGATTAAATAAATTTGGATTCCAAAAAGAACCATGTGTACTAACTCTATTAGACCCAAGATGACTTGAGTACCAAAAAATAAGAAGTGATTTTGCAGGTATGCCAAGCATCTAAGGACATAAAAAGAGAATTCTTGAAAATCGATGCTTTGGACTTGAAATGGATGGATAGTGATATTTGGTGAATGCTAAACCTTTCACACATCATACCATCATTATTTGCTGAAGTTATTTTCTATTATTGATTGATTTTGATGATTTTTCAATGTTTGCTATAATTCCTTGACTTGAGTGTTTAATATATTGATCTTTATGCTCCCATAAGTCCTTGTATCATTTTGATTGCTATGAGCATAAGTTTTACCTTAAATTCAGCTATTCGTTTAATTCCTCATATTTTGCTAAATATTTGAAAAACTTAATTAAAATAAGCTTGTTTACATCTGAAAATATTTGAGTGAAAATCTTACTAATCACCTTTCGACATTTTCATAAGACATGTAATTATTGAAATATCTAAAAAATTACTTGATCTGAAAAACATCAAAATAATATATCAGTCATAAAAGATCGTATGCTTGATGTTGTGGATTTGCATTGCATTGTAGCTTGATCCTTAAGGGTTTAACAATCTCCTAGTTGAACCTCACCCTTAAAGCCCTTATTTAGTTCTCCCTTGATTTGATCATGTTCAAGTTGATTACTTTTGATCTCACAAATTGATTCATTTATTCTGATTCAAATATCATTCTTGATCATTGACTTGATTTGCCTTGATTCCTATTCTATCTAAGCTAAAGTTTTCTTGAATTAAAAACTCTTAGAACTATTTTCTTCTTTGAAGAGTCGACTCTTAGACTTGGAGAGTCGACTCGTGATTTCAAGAAAAGAAACAGTTCTGTAAGGAGCCAACTCATAGTTTTATTGGAGTCGGCTCCTGAAGTCTCTTAGACTTGGAGAGTTGACTCATGATTTCAAGAGAAGAAACAATTCTGCAAGGAACCGACTCATAGTTTTATTGGAGTCGAATCCTCTTCAGGAGCCGACTCTTGATTTAACAGAAGTCGACCCCTATATTTGGGATGGATTTCTTAATTGAAATGTTCCAAAGCTCTATCATCCTGTTTTCAATTTTCTTGAACCGTATTCCTTTCAAACCCCAATCCCACCAAGTTTAAAATTTTTCTCTCCTTTCTACCTGATTTTTTGTGGTCTTTCTTCTCCAATGGCACCTCGAAAGCAACTCGCATAAGGAAAGAAGTCCCATACAAAAATTCAAAAATTTAGGACTTCTCCAAGTAATTCTCCCATGCAAGAAAGAAAGACCAAGCATCGAAATAGTCGGAAGTCTAATTTTCAAAGTGAAAGGCATGCAAATTGAGATGGACATTGATAGCATTAGACACACGCTACATATACCGATCGATGGGAGCACCTCGGATCATCTCAAGCAGTGACACATTTGATATTTATATTGAATCAAGATGATGTCGAGGATATCAGTGCCAACTAAGTATGGAGATGCGATTACTACATCATATGATCAGTAGGATCTTCTTCGCATCGAAAGGAGACATGAAAATTATATTTCACATCCTTCAAAAAATTCACTTTGGATGCCTGCACTCATGCTACAGCGGATGTCAGGACTGAGGAGATAACAGAGCAGATAGAGACCGCTTCTTTACAGCCAGCCATCCAAAAAACAGCTTACGATTACCTAATAGACTGGATGAGGATGCATTTGTTGAGAGTTTCTACCAAGATCGTCACTTCAATTTGTGTAGAGATTTACAAATACACTTTTAAGGCACAACAGACGAGGAGAGAGCTGATGAATGCTCTAGCACTAGTCAGAGAGGAGTCCACCAGACTGATTCAGACTTTTACCACAGCAAGAGATGTTCGAGGACAACCATTTGGAGACATTAGGCCACCCTCTCCTACCAAGCCTAGACCATCATCTTAGGATTACCCTGACCTACTTGCTTAGGATGCTAGGACTCATCTTGTAAAGCCTTAGTGTTCTTAGCAATCCACCTTTGGGTAGAAATTTTTAGTTTCATGCATTTTGGATGTATTGATCACCTTTTGTAATCACAATCTCCATAATTACTTTTTGAAAATCAATGAAAATATGACTTCATTTTGGAAATTGAGTATACTTAATGATTGTTCATTATTTGACGCTTATACTTATTTGCTAGATTGAAAATTTGCTTAGTTTATGAAACTAAGGGAGAGAAAAATGTGTTCTTGCAGTGCTTGCTTTTAATCAAATGAATGTGCATTCTTTGGAAGAAAAAAAAGGAGGAAATTAAGAAAATTAAATCTTCTAGCATTTATCATTAAAAATAAAGAGAGAAACCAAAATTAAAAGGAGAAATGATTTTTGAACTTAATAAGAGAAACTTAACTTATTTTGATTAACCATATGGATTTATTTGAGCATTTGTGTGATTTTGATCGTTTACTTCATTTTGAGCAACTATTCATACTTCTCATGTTTTGATTATATCATCACTCTTTTTGATAATTAATTGGTACCAAGAAATCATTTTTTTAATCTTAAAAGTGAATTTATTGATAAACATTCATACTTTGTTCTGATTGATTGATATCGAAAAATGAATTTAAAAATACTCTTCTATTTTTTTAATTGATATCAAGCAAAATATTTCAAAAAAACTGTTATTTATCCTTAAAGCTAAATATTTGAGGATTTCAATTTTAATCGACTAGTGTCAGACAGCTTACCATTTGTCTTGTATCTTATTGATCTACTTTTTGGCAAAAAGAAAAAAATGTCTTTGTCTCAAACAAGGTTGGCGGAACCGGTATCGGTGGTCGGATCGGCCGGCCGACGGTATGGTACGGCACGCCTCTGTTCTATTCCGAACCGAGGCGAACCGACGAAGGAAAACATGGACGAATCGGAGAAGAAAAAGAGAGAAAGAGAGAGAAATAGAGAGAGAGGAAGGGAGAAAGAAAAAGAGGGAGGGAAATCCGTAAGAGGGGCCACCGGAGGGCAACCGTGACCGTCGGGTGGCGGAAAGGGCTCCCGCGGCTCCGCGCGGGGAACAGGGGCGATCCGCCCCTGTTTCTCGGGACTTTTTTTTAAAAAAACTTTTTCAAAGTAAAGTCGGCAAAATCCTTGCCGGCTTCACTTAAGTGAAGCCGGCAAAACACTTACTGGCTTCACTTAAGTCAAGCCGGCAAAATCCATGTCGACTTCACTTTGAAAAGATTTTTTTAAAAAAAAGCCCCAAGAAACAGGGGCGGATCGCCCCTGTTCCCCGCGCGAAGCCGCGGGAACCCTTTCCGTCGCCCGACGGCCACGCCTGCCCTCCGACGGCCCTCCGGTGGATTCCCCTCCCTCTTTTTCTTCCTCCCTCTCTCTCTATTTTTCTCTTTTTCTCTTTTTCTTCTCCGACACCGGCAGTGCCGTTTTGCATGCCGGAACCGTCTCGGTTCTCCGCCGGGACGGTTCGACACGCTCCGTACCGGGCGGTTCAATCCGATACGGCAATCTTTGATCTCAAATCTGATTTTGTAAAGCTATATTTTTTATAAGATATCATTTGAGACAAATCTAAAACATTAATATCTTTTCTAAACTTAATTGCTTAATACTCTTATGAAAATGATAAAATGATCTTTTTGAAGAATAGTTGAAAATCTCTAATTGATAACAAGATAATTATTATTTGGTTTGATTTTCAAAATTATTGGTATGAAACAGATTATCATTGCCCTGTACTCTAGTTATTTATCTTCTAGCGAAACAAAAAGATTGCTTTATCTCAAATATATTTTACATAGCTTGGACATTATATCTTTGAGACAATTCTAAAGATTGATGCTTTTATATATCAAATTGATTAATACTTCTCAAAAAGAGAAAGAAATAATTTTTGTAAAACTAAATATGTCTTATATTTTGCTTTAAATCATCTACTCAATATGTTTAGTTTTGAAAAGCTCTCTCTTTTGGATCTTTCAAGTTTAAAGCAATTTTGTAACTAAATTTAAGAATCTACTTGATGCATCTATATTATTCCAAGATTCAAAATGGAAGATATATTTTTAATCTATATTGATCAAAAGAAGAAAGATAGTTCTTTTTGAATAGTTGCTATTTGGATTGAATCTCAAAATATTTGATATCAAGAAGAATTAAATTGATCGCTTTCTATTTTAAATTGATTATTTTTCAAAGAAATAAACTTAAACTTTTTTCAATTGATATCATAATTCTCATAATTAGTATCAAATAGTTTATTTTTTGTCTTAAATTCCGTTACTTTCTCCTTTGGCAAAAGAAAAATATGCTATCTCAAATCTGAATTTTCATGGCTATGTTCTTGCTATTACATTGTTTGAGACAAATTCTTGTGATATATTTTTGAATGATCTACTTCAGTATCAAAAAGAGGAGAAATGTTTTCAAGACTATATTGTTCAAAAATTAAATTCAAAAAGAAGACATGTATTACTCTCTTTAATACAACTTTTGATACTTTCAAAAAAGGGGGAAGCTACAAAAATCTAAATTTGCGCTTCCCGGGGTGCGTGTGCATCCTCTCTGGTCTTGGGAGCTGCTCTCTGACCTCCATCAGCACCTGGGTTTTCGATGCGTTGAGGGGGGCATAATTGCGGAATCTTCCTGGAGGAGAACCCCGCCGAGCCCGGCGATCCGGGCTTCCCTGCCTGCATGCTCGAGGAGGAGTCTGGGCGCGCTTGTGCCCGGGAGGAGTTCGAGAACGTGGCCGAGCTTCTCTCGGCCCTTTTTCGACTACGGGCTTACTCGAGTCTCCCGCCTGCCGCTCTCTCGCAGTTTCCTCGTCCTTCATTTTGAAGACCTCTTCCGCTCGGGCGTACCCTTCGGCCCGAGCCAACAGGTCTGCAAAATCTCTGGGGTACTTCTTTTCCAGGGAGAATAAAAGGTCGTTCTTCTGAAGGCCGCCTTTCAGAGCGGCCATCGCTACCGATTGGTCCAAGTTCCGGACCTCCAGCGCGGCGACATTGAAGCGGTTGATGTAGGCCCGAATGGACTCCCCCTCCCTCTGCTTGATATTGATGAGGGACTCCGAACCCTTCCGGGAGCGCCGGCTGCTGACAAAATGAGCCACAAATTGGTGGCTCATCTGATCGAAGGAAAAGATGGTACCCGGCTTCAGCGCCGAGTACCAGTTTCTCGCCGCTCCCTTCAAAGTGGATGGGAAGGCTCGGCATAGAATGGCGTCGGGCGCACCATGAAGCAGCATCATTGTCCGGAAGGCCTCCAAGTGGTCAATCGGGTCCGAAGTCCCGTCGTAGCTTTCGAATTGAGGGAGCTTGAAGTTTGGCGGGATCGGTTCCTGCATGATCGTTTGAAAAAAGGGAGGGTCAGTACAAATGTTCTCACCGTAAGCGGGGGGAGCGTGGCAGAGTTCCTCGATCCGCCGGTTCATCTCCTGAAGCCTCCGATCCAGAAAATCCTCTCGACTACGGGTCTCGAGGGTCTTCTGGCAGGATGGAGGTAGAGATCTTCCGGGGGTGGAATCGTGGTCTGATTGGGGGCTTTCCACCCTTGGATTCGTCTTTCCGAGAAAGACTGGGCGGCTGGCCCAAGTGGCCCGTCCCACCGTCGGATTTTGGAGTTCTGGCGATGCTCTTTCCGGTCGCACTGATGCCTGCGGCTGCTGCTGCTGTTGCATGGCCTGCACAGCTTCAGTGAGGCCTCTGACCTGCTGCACCAGTAGGTCGAATTGCTCCGTGCCAACCACCGTTGCCGGAGGAGGGGGTAAAGGCTGGGAGACTGGAGGTGAGACCGGAGCCTGAGATCTGGCCGCGGAGGCCGTGGATCGCCGTGTGGATGCTTTACGGGGAGACATCGGGCGAAGACCTAGTGGGGGAAGGAAGAGTGGATGTCGGAGAAGATGACCAGAGGCGGTCCCGTTGAGCGCTCCTTTAAGAACAAGGGTACTGCGAAGACACAGCCCCTTCCTCTAGCACCAATCCTGTTGGTGCAAAAATCCGCCTGCATCGGGGAAGCTGGAGTCGAGGGAGTCGCGATCGCCGTCGGGACCTGCAAAAGAAATCTAAACCGGAGGTAGGGTTGCTCCGGCAAGACCCTCCGACGCTCAAGTCAGTTCTCTGCCTCAACAAGAATGGAGCGCTCGAACGAAAATTTTAGCAAAATTTTGGGATAGAAAATAGAGCTTAGAGAATAACGTATCTGGAGCCCCCCTTTTATAGGCGGAGGGGGCAACAGACTGATAGCGATATCTGTAACCGTCTGGCAGTGGGCTGCCCAGGGTCAGAAGGAGTTTGTTGCGAAGAGTAGTGGAGTGGGATCGTGGCCACTGCCGGGACATGCCACGTGGAGTCTGTTGCGGGTAGTGGAACGGCGTCCGTTGTCGCGACTTGCCAGGGGGTGGAGGAATCGCGCGGTATCCGTCGGAGGGAGTGGAGCAGAATCGTGATCATTATGGCGATCTGCCAGGGAGTGATGGAGCCGCGCGGAATCCGTCGCAGGAAGTGGAGCAGTGTCGTGGCCGTTACTGCGGCCTGCCAGGGAGTGATGGAGCTGCGTGGAATCTGTTGCAGGAGGTGGAGCAGAGTCGTGGCTGTTGCTGTGGCCTGCCAGGGGGTCCAGACCTGTCGGCCGAAGTTCGGCTGGAGTGTCTGGCGGAGAGAGGTGGCTAGCTACCCGTCTGAGAGGAGCTCGAAGTCCGGCTCTCGTAGGAGTCCGGACGAAGTCTTCCTTCAGTCGAAGTCGGAGACGAGGTCCGACTCCCGTGAGAGTCCGGACGGAGTCTTCCCGCAGACGGAGTCGGAGACGAGATCTGGCTTCCGTAGGAGTCCGGACGGAGTCTTCTTGCGGTTGAAGTCGGGGACGAAGTCCGGCTCCCATAGGAGTCTGGGCGAAGTCTACCTGCAATTAAAGTCAGGACGAAGTCCAGCTCCCGTAGGAGTCCGGATGAAGTTTACCAGCGATCGAAGTCGGGAACGAAGCCCGGCTCCCGTGGGAGTCCGGGCGGAGTCTTCCCGTAGCCGGAGTCGGAGACGAGATCTGGCTCCCGTAGGAGTCCGGACGGAGTCTTCCTGCAGTTAAAGTCAGGGGCGAAGTCTGGCTCCCGTAGGAGTCCGGACGAAGTTTACCAGCGGTCAAAGTCGGGGACGAAGCCCGACTCCCGTAGGAGTCCGGGCGGAGTCTTCCCGTAGCCGGAGTCGGAGACGAGATCTGGCTCCCGTAGGAGTTCGGACGGAGTCTTCCTGCAGTTAAAGTCAGGGGCGAAGTCCGGCTCCCGTAGGAGTCCGGACGAAGTTTACCAGTGGTCGAAGTCGGGGACGAAGCCCGGCTCCCGTAGGAGTCCGGACGGAGTCTTCCCGTAGCCGGAGTCGGAGACGAGATCTGGCTCCCGTAGGAGTCCGGACGGAGTCTTCCTGCAGTTAAAGTCGGAGACGAAGTCCGGCTCCCGTAGGAGTCTGGGCGAAGTCTACCTGCAATTAAAGTCAGGGGCGAAGTCCGACTCCCGTAGGAGTCCGGATGAAGTTTACCAGCGGTCGAAGTCGGGGACGAAGCCCGGCTCCCGTAGGAGTCCGGGCGGAGTCTTCCCGTAGCCGAAGTCGGAGACGAGATCTGGCTCCCGTAGGAGTCCGGACGGAGTCTTCTTGCGGTTGAAGTCGGGGACGAAGTCCGGCTCCCGTAGGAGTCTGGACGAAGTCTACCTGCAATTAAAGTCAGGGGCGAAGTCCGGCTCCCGTAGGAGTCCGGATGAAGTTTACCAGCGGTCGAAGTCGGGGACGAAGCCCGGCTCCCGTAGGAGTCCGGACGCAGTTCACGTGCAATTGGCGTCGGGGGCGAAGTCCGGCTCCCGTAGGAGTCCAGACGAAGTTTACCAGCGGTCGAAGTCGGGGACGGAGCCCGACTCCCGTAGGAGTCCGGACACAGTTCACGTGCAATTGGCGTCGGGGGCAAAGTCCGGCTCCCGTAGGAGTCCGGAGAGAGTCTAGAAGATGGTCGATCATCATGGAAATTTGGGTGGAGTCCGTCCGTCGCGAAGAATTCGGTCGACGCTGGTGGGGGCTTATCCGTCAGCAAAACTTGAGAGTGTTGCGGGGGCTCGGCCGCCCGGGAGATTTGAAGAGACGTCGTCGGAGGTCGGAAATCGGTTGGATCCCCGGAGGGTCACTCCCGTCACGAACTTCGGCTAGGGGGTATTTTATACCCAACAGATATCATTTGAGACAAATCTAAAACATTAATATCTTTTCGAAACTTAATTGCTTAATACTCTTATGAAAATGATAAAATGATCTTTTTGAAGAATAGTTGAAAATCTCTAATTGATAACAAGATAATTATTATTTGGTTTGATTTTCAAAATTATTGGTATGAAACAGATTATCATTGCCCTGTACTCTAGTTATTTATCTTCTAGCGAAACAAAAAGATTGTTTTATCTCAAATATATTTTACATAGCTTAGACATTATATCTTTGAGACAATTCTAAAGATTGATGCTTTTATATATCAAATTGATTAATACTTCTCAAAAAGAAAAAGAAATAATTTTTGTAAAACTAAATATGTCTTATATTTTGCTTTAAATCATCTACTCAATATGTTTAGTTTTGAAAAGCTCTCTCTTTTGGATCTTTCAAGTTTAAAGCAATTTTGTAACTAAATTTAAGAATCTACTTGATGCATCTATATTATTCCAAGATTCAAAATGGACGATATATTTTTAATCTATATTGATCAAAAGAAGAAAGATAATTCTTTTTGAATAGTTGCTATTTGGATTGAATCTCAAAATATTTGATATCAAGAAGAATTAAATTGATCGCTTTCTATTTTAAATTGATTATTTTTTAAAGAAATAAACTTAAACTTTTTTCAATTGATATCATAATTCTCATAATTAGTATCAAATAGTTTATTTTTTGTCTTAAATTCCGTTACTTTCTCCTTTGGCAAAAGAAAAATATGCTATCTCAAATCTGAATTTTCATGGCTATGTTCTTGCTATTACATTGTTTGAGACAAATTCTTATGATATATTTTTGAATGATCTACTTCAGTATCAAAAAGAGGAGAAATGTTTTCAAGACTATATTGTTCAAAAATTAAATTCAAAAAGAAGACATGTATTACTCTCTTTAATACAACTTTTGATACTTTCAAAAAAGGGGGAAGCTACAAAAATCTAAATTTGATGCAAATTTTCAGGATTTGATTTGATTTGAGTTGATTTTAATTATTCATTTCCTTCCATTATGCTTTTTGATGCTATCAAAAAAGAGGAGAGATGGTGTGTTGAGTATATGCTTAAATGCTTAAGTTGTCATGCATGAAAGTTTGAAATACTCATCTGCCTTGCTTGAAATGATAACATGAAATGAGCATATGTATGTATCAAATTTTGGTATCAAATCCTTAAAATCTGAATTTAAGATGAAATAAAATATTCATGAAATGTATGCTTACGTGTGTCTAGGTATTCACTTCATATTGCATATTGAAAAATTAATTGAAACACATAATATGCTTTGTTGCGCATATACTCAAAATTTTGTCATCATCAAAAGAGAGATTATTGATCCTATGATTGATTTTAATGATTATGATTATAATCATGTATTTCAAGGATGAATATAGAAATTCTTAGATAATTAAATTGAAGAATTCATCCATGAAAAAGATTTACTCAAAAAAAGCTAAGTCAAGGCAATTCAAGATGATTTTTCAAGTTTCAAACTTAATGAAATTAACCTCAGGAAAAAAAAGTCGACTCTAGCACGTTGAAAGAAGATTGACACAGGCTCAAGTCAACTCGTGAACAGTATGAGCCGACTCTCTTAGAGAAGACAGAAGATTGTATTTTCAAGACCGCAACTTGGATCGATCCCTGAAGAGCTGCAGACGACCCCAAAACATCTGGAGTCGACCCCAGCACGGACTGCAATAATGGCTAGTTTTCTGCACTTTTTCAATGGCTAATTTTTGGATCTAACGGCTACTCCAAGCTCTTCAACGACCAAAACTTATTCTCCAGTCAACTCCAAGGCTTTTAAAGGCTCGAGAATCAATTGGGAAGCAAGAGAAAAAGAATTGAAAAGAGAAATCAATCAATTTATGAGAGCTACATTGAACATTTTTTAGAAGAAAAAAAGAGAATTTTTGTACACAGATTTTAGTGAGCTTTTAAGAGCAATCTTTTTCAACATCAACATCCTCTCAAGCATCAAAGAAAAAAAGTCAAGCATCAAAAAAGCAACTTTTCATCGACTTTCTCTGAGCTAAAAAGAGTTTTTATTTTCTATTTTATTTGTGCTAAATTCTGCATTCTTATATTTTGTTTTCTTTACAAATTTCTTTAGGGAAAAGAAACTTGGGGTTTAGCCATCCAAGTTCGGAATTGAGCATAATAAGTTTTGATTGGTGAGTCCATAAAATCAACTAAATTGATTGTGAGCTCAAAAAATAATCGGTATATAGATTGTAGTTGGTGATCCCGAAAAATCAACTAAATTTATTTATGATCTCAAATAAAACAAACATGCTTTAATCGGATTGATTAAAGTGGAATTCCCAAGGATGGCTTGCGATGTGGATGTAGGTGCGGGGTTGCACCGAACCACAATAAAATCCTTGTCTTTGTATTGTACTTTGTATGCTTACTTTTAATTCTTGCTTTACATTCTTACTTTGCTTTTATTTTCTTAATTCCATTACAACATAATTGCATACACTTCATAATCACTTAAGATAGTTTGAATTGAAGCACATTATTGTTTAGATTTCAGATTTAGTTAAAATTTTTAAAGAACCCAACTCACCCCTCTTTCTTGGGTTGTTATCTTTCTAGGCAACAGAAAGGAAAAGAAAAGACCGATCCCCGATCCACCGCGAGATGCGAGAAGAGAAAGAGATAGATAGAGAGGGGAAGGGAGGGGAGAGGAGAGAGGAGAGAGGAGAAGGCAACAGGGTAGCCGCCGAAGGGCCGCCATGACTGCCAGACAGCCTAAAACATCCTTGCTTCTCATTTTCCCTTGCGGAGGATTGTGGAGCCCAGAAGGCCCTCAAGCGGCTTTCATGGCCCTCCGATGGCCACCGCCAGCATCTCCAACGACCTCCCTTTCCTTCCCTCCCTCTCTCTCTCTCTTTCTCTCTCTTTTTCTTCCCAATTCATCCTCCATTTCCATATTGGTTCGGACCTCATACGGTTTGGTGTAGAGGCATACCAACTCATACCGCCAGCCGACCGGCACAGGATCTGGATCTGCATTGACGATCCTTGGAAAATCAAATGCTAGTCATTTGCTAAAAGTGGTATTTTAGATATATTTTGATTTTTCTATATATATCCTTGTAAATATGGCTAATTGTATATTTACCCTCCAAAGTCACTATTTGCATATATACCATCAAATTATCTTGTTTTTGCATGGGCACCCTCCTATTAGATTTTTGGCTGACAATATTTATAAATAACCATTTTGAGTATCATTTCACACAATTACCCTGTTATTTTAATACTCATAAAAATTTAACATTCAGTTTGTATTAAAAGGAGCTAATATTATTATAAGAATTTTTCAAGAATAATAATGCAAAATGGTAATAAAGTCATCATTATTCTTAAAATGATTATTTCTTAACATCATCAGCCAAAATCTAATAAAACAGTTATCCATGTAAAAAAAATTAAAAAAAAAAAGAAAAATTTTTGAGGGGTATATATACAGATAGTGATTTTCTAAGGGTAAATATGCAAAAATCTATATTTGCAAGGATATATATGCAAAAAGCCAATTTATTTTGAATAAATATAAAAAATAAAAAAATGTTCTACACTCATGTTGGTCAAGGTTAGATTGTGAATTTTTATGCTATTAAGATAATGATACAACAAAGAAGGCTATGAGCAAATGGTTGAATCATTATATGGAAAGATTACATCATTGAAGTTCCAATTTTGAGTTAGTTGCAATTTTCTTGCTACATAGCACTTGCAACTCAGGTGCAAGGGTCCAAAGATATCTGATAAACCATATCAATTAAGAATATATTGATAAAATGTAAATCTCAACCTTGGCCTGCTTGCAACCCATGACATTATAGATTAAATTAATTCATTCCAGCATCATGGGCAACTAAGGCAGAAATCACCGGAGGCCTAGGCCTGTAGGTGAACGGTGAACCCCTTATGCAACACTATGAATGCATAAGAAAACCCTTAATCCTTAAGCATGCTCCTATACTTGGAAAGCAAATGTTATACATACATGCATGATCGAAGAGCAAATGGTGGATTTCTTTTTTTATTTTTCTTTTTGTTTCTCTTTTGAGAGAGGGAGAGGGTGGAAAAGACCTAGCCCTGTTGGATTACCAAAGTCCAAGTATCTGGGATAACAACTCAAAACTCAAACCCAAAGCCTCCTCCAAAGATAGGAGGGGTGTGACCAGTAGAGAACTGCTAGCTCGTGTAAAAAGGAAAGGGAAAGAAAAAGGTAGAAAAAGAGAAATGACACCTTGACCATATTGGACCACAACTAGATTTCCTATTTCTATTGCATCCCACTATCAGGCTATCACATAGCCATGCTCCAGGCCTCCAACGGGTTCGGAAGTGTGAAGAGATACACGGTATTTCTTTGTGAAGCAACACCTAGGATCTGAAAATTGGAACTCCTCTAGGGGCAAGCCCTTATAGAAGAGGTGCGAACCAACTAAGCTAAAAGTCACTGGCATTTTCAAATAATACAATAGATGGAAACTGGAGAATTGCACAGAATAAAGAAAATTGAAGTTGTTTCCTGCATATGCCTTTCCTAAGTTTTCTTGCCTCTTCTCTCTTTTCTCAGGTATCTACTAGCACTTGGTACATATGTTGCCAGTGATGAGAAGATGGATGGTTGTAATCTATGGTGGATTTCTTTAAATTATTTGTCTAAGTTGATAAATGCAGCCTCACTTTTTCATTGTGCATCGCAGCAACTAAATAATTGCTTTAGAATTGGTGTGTCGCCAATAATTTGTTTATGCAACTGCGAAACAAGCTACATTTTTTTACTGATGCAGTAAATATGTCATCAAATAAATTCTTAGGAAAGCCCTTAGATTTGTCAGAGATAACTTTCATCGTGCCAAATTATGCAACATAAATCTTGCATGCTAAGTATCGTAGCTTGCAGTATGGCAACCCCAAAAAAAAGAGTGTAGTAGGAAGAGTATGAACCACAGACGAACCGACAAACATCAAAAGTAGAAGATAGAAAGATCTTGCAGAATTGCAACCAAAAAAAAAAGTCAAGCAGGGAGAGTATAAACAACAGAAGAACGCAGATATCAAAAGTAGAAGATAGAAAGATCATCACTAACCCTTATCAGATAGCACCACCCCGCTAGCACCCACAGCAGATGCGATATCGACGCGCTCGGCAATTAGAAAATAAGCTCTGTCCCCAATCACCGACTTCAACCTACAAGCTGCCTCATAAAGCCTGCCGCCACTTTCACCCCCACAATCGAGCACCACCATCCCCACTCCTTTGGCCACCGCCACATCAATCTGGGCAATCGATTCTTCCCCTCTAAGAACCTCTTCGGCGCTCAGTCGGAGGACCAACGTCGGCACCTTTATCTCTGGCCGCTTGAAGCCACCGGGAAATAAGGTCCTCAGCTGCTGCTGCTGCTGCTGCTGCTGCTGCTGCTGCTCGGGAGGATCAAAAGAGGAGGAACTGGCGCCGATGGCGTTGATGGGATGGGGAAGAACTCGGCATCCAGAGAGTGGAACTCGGCGACAGGTGTTCGAGACGTGGGGCTTGGGGAGGAGAGGGAGCTTGGGGAGGCGGGCAGCCACGGTATAGTTGCAGGGAATTGAGACCATGGGAAGGAGGGGGGAGCGAGAGATCTGGGAGATGGTGTGGAGAAAGGATGGAAGGGGCGAGTGAGGGAGCGCGAAAGAAGGTCGGATTGCGAAGGAACTGAGAGAGAGGAATGGGGACGGAGAGAACGGCGCAGCGAGGACAAAAAACCTTATCTGAGAAATGTGACAGAGGACGGTTCCCCGCGGTGGATGTCGGATAGGAGTCGTAAGTTGGTTGGATTTGAGCTGCTAGCAATCTTAAAATTGATTTAAAAATTTTTAGCAAAAAATTAAAAAAAAATTACTAAAATATAGTTATTTTTTAAAAAAATATTAAAATAATATTTGTTCCAAATTATTTATCAAATTACTGTTCGAAAAAAAATATTTTATAATAAAATAATTTTCTATGCCAACTCACCGTACTCCATGCCACATAAAAGGGTGAGTCAGCACAGAAGAGCCGCTGTATAGAAGGGCGACTCATAAAGCTGTCTTATCACAGGATGACTCATAGAGTCATTCTTTCATAGGACGACTTTCTGCAACTTCGTCCAAAAAAAAATACAAAGCCGACGGCCCCTCTCCATGAGGGAACACTACCTCTTGGTCCCCGATGGCCCTCCATCCTCCTCTCGGCCCGCCCCCTCCTCCTCCCCGACATCCCTCCATCCTCCTCTCGGTCCGCCCTCTCCTCCTCCCCGCGCTCTCTGTTGAGAAGCCCCCTCCCTCTCCTTCTCGATCTTGGCGGCCCTCTCTCCTCCTCTTGGCCCACCCCCTCCTCTTCGGTGTACCGCCGTCGCTCCCTCCTTCTCCCCGCATTCCCCGACGAGAACCCCCCTCCCTCTCCCTCTCGGTCCTGACGGCCCTCCCTCTTCCTCTCGACATGCCCTCTCTATCTCTCCAGCATACCGCCACAGCTCCCTCCTCCTCCCCGCACTCCCTAACGAGAACCCCCCTCCCTCTAACTCTGGATCCCGACGGCCCTCCCTCCTCTCGGCCCACCCTCAACATACAGCCATCCCGATCTCCTCTCGGTGGTCCTCGGTGCGTCGCCCCACCCCCAATCTCGAGACATCAAAAAAATATTTTTTATTTTTTTATTTTTATAATTTTATTTTTTTCATATGAATTATAAATTTATTTGTTCAACAATATAGTATAGGAGGAAGGTAATTTAACTTAACTTAAATAATATTAATTTATAAATAAATTATCAAAATAATTTTTTACTTAGTCGTTATTTTTTAAAAATTTTACATTATATGGAAGTATAGACCCATCTTTTGATTAATGTACATATTCTAAAACATACGTATAGTTATTTTTTTTTTGTACGGATGGAAGAATTATGTACATTGATCAATTGATTATTTAGTTTGGATAGTTTATGAATTGTAATTAATTTTATAGATAATTATGATAATCAATTGATACACAATAAGAGATAAAAAAATTTCAGACAGTATTTTTCTTTAGTTTTTCTCACACATTTTCAGCCGTGTGGAGAGAACTAAAGAAAAATACTGTCGAAATTTCTTTCGGTCCCTATTGCGCATCGTTTGATTATCGTAATTACCTATAGAATTAATACAATTTTTGAATGGAATAGGATCTAACTTTACCTATTAGACAATGATATCATGCATTTATTATGTAAATCATTTTAAATATTAAGTACTTTCTCCTAGTGAACATCTGTTTATATATTCATGTAGTTACTTCTCACAATAATTTTCAACAAAATCGATCCAAATCTTGTCACTATTATCTTCTATTGAGATGGGAGGATCAGTCAAAATGCTAACGGTGCATATTATGATGGTGGAAAGATTCGGATGACCATGGTGGACTGTAACGCAACATATCTAGAACTTGTGCAAGTCTGTTATGCTGTCACCGGATGGAACCCCAATCACTGTAGAGTTTTTCTACTATGTAGATTTTCGATGCATACTGTTGGATAGTATTTAGCTGTACCTATTGAAGATGATTAAAATATGAACACCATCTTGGGCATCCCATCAGAAGAGATTTTTCGAGCGGTTAAAATTTTTATGGAGCCGGCAACGGTAGGAGTTTCAGGTGGTGGCAAACAGCATATTAGTATGTCTCAGGCTGTATCTACCTCACTTACACAGTTGGAGAGGGTGGTTCTCTATCTGATACAGCTCCAATGGCCGATGAAGCTGAATATGAGTATGAAAGCACCCCTGTATGTACCATGATGGACCAGCAACATCTGTGACTGGCAGTCCTCAGTACATAATAGATACAAAGTCTGTATATCAATATCCATATAACACCATATTTGATAATACGGAGGCCATTCCTAGTTATATGACAGCTACTGTGGAGCATGTGGAGCACAAATCTTACGACCCTGTATCACTTAATCAGCCACATACAACACATTTCGGACTTGGAGGCTTAGGAATTGTAATGGCTGATACAACTTTATTTGAAAATGAAGTTGTTGTTAGTTATGATCCTAATCCTACTGATGACGAAGATGAGGATGATGATGCAGTCTGATGGTAGTGATAGTGGAGAATCTAGTGCAAAAGAGGATGTCTCACCATATGAGGCACCCCTTGTTCCTAAATTTGGGCTAGTTGATGCATCGGACGACGATGAGGCCGCACCCATGGAGCATTGCTAGAACATCCATTCTTTGGTAGGAATGAAGTGTTAAAAAAGGGAATGATATTTGGGTCGAAAGAATAAGTCCAACGTATCGTGAAACAATATGTCATTCATACCCACCATCCTTTCAAAGTCATTAAGTTAGATCGAGTTAAATGGAGCATCGTGTGTAAACAGTCTGATACTTGTAGTTGGCATCTCCGTACATTCCTTCAGATCAAGACGCAGCAATGGAAGATTACGGTATATAAAGGGCCACACACATGCTTGAATATAGATATGATGTGAGATCATCTACAGCTTGATGCACGCATGATTGCCGATATCATTAGAGGATCAGTTAGGGCAGAGATAACTATATCCATATCAGCCTGTTAGGCTTATGTATGTGATGCATGACAGTGCGAGGCATCTTATAGAAAGACATGGATAGCTAAAAACTTGTTATGGGCAAGCTGTTTGGAGATTGGATAGAGTCCTATAATACATTAGGTCCTTGGCTAGCTATAATTCATCATACCAACGAGGGGATCGTAGTAGATTTTGTAAAATTTTCTACAATAGAGGCAAATACAGAGGTGTTCTATCGAGTTTTTTGGATATTTGGTCCATGCATTCAGGGCTTCCAATTCTGTCACCCACTGATTAGTATTGATGCAATGTATATATATGGTCGATATAAGTGTACTCTCATGATAGCTGTGAGAAGGAATAGAAATGAGAATATCTATCCTCTAGCATTTACCATTTATGAAGGCGAGAATCGTAGTAGTTGGTCATGATTTTTATGGTGTTTGCATTATTATGTGGCACGTGATCTTATGGGGATTAGCATAATTTTAGATCGATATAAAGAAATATTAGCTGCTGTTTCAGATGAATCTGTTGAATAGACAGTACTATATGGGTATCATAGATTATGTCTTAGACATATTGAGGCTAATCTAAACGGTCAATTCC
The DNA here is from genome assembly GCF_000442705.2 of Elaeis guineensis. Taxonomy (NCBI): domain Eukaryota; kingdom Viridiplantae; phylum Streptophyta; class Magnoliopsida; order Arecales; family Arecaceae; genus Elaeis; species Elaeis guineensis. The sequence goes on along the minus strand of NC_025999.2, from coordinate 12,738,425 downwards.
ATAATGCTGTATTTTTTACTTATTTTTATCAAACTGCAAATCAAAATCAATCCTGAAAGTTTGATCGAAGCATGCAACACATTGAGAAAACATGACCCAATTGCTTCCAATATCTAAAAACATATCCACTTGATGATCTGAGTAAATGGGTGCTGGTGCATGATATAGGTAGATGTAAGTATGGAATAATGAATACCAATCAATCTGAAAGCTTCAATAAGGTGTTGAAGGGGGCTCGCTCATTGCCCATTACCGCTCTTATTCATCTTTCCTTTGAATACTTGTCGAAGTGGTTTAGCATCATATGTGCAATTGCAGCACGAAGAAGGAAGGCCAGTAGGTTATTCATAGATAAGATTAGACGAAAGTTAAATAGACAGCAGCTGAAGTCTAGGGAGCATTGTGTGGTTAAGTACAATAACCAACCAGATTTGTATGAGATTCAGTTGAGACGAAGGAATTATAGCCTTGATGAACCTAATTATATACAGACAATCGACTTAGGGGCACGCATATGTATATGTAGGAAGTGGCAATTACTACATTATCCATGCTCCCACTTGTTTGCTGTTTGTACTGGCGAAAATTTAAACTGGAAGCAGTTCGTTGATTACTATTATACTATTGTACATTATGAGCAGTCATATACACCTACCTTCCATCGTTCAGAGAGTCCGCATTATTGGCCTGAGTGGACTGCATCGAGACTCATACCGCATCCATCCACAAGAAGATAAGGAAAGAGAGGTCCACAATCAAGGAGAATTCGAAATGATATGGACACAATGGAGCGTCAAAATATTGTACGGTATAGATTGTGCAAGAAGATAGGGCATAATCGATGTAGATGTCCCCAACGGTACTGATTTATCTCTATTTTTTATGTGGATTATATTTATGTAATGCTTGTGTTCTTTTTAAACTATTTTGATTATGTAATCATATCATGTAAATGCTTGGAATAATGTATGAAATGATCATGTTGTTAATATTGGCTAATTATCATCTTTAATATTTCTTACCATCTTTGATGTTTCTTACTATCTTTATCATACACTTGTCTTTACATTTTGCACCTCAGATATGATTGGTTCAGACTCCGATGTGCATTCGAGGCTGATTGACTCTACCATGCTCTATCTCCAAACTCAACACCATAGTGACAGTATATATTCTGAAGAGGACATGGGGCCTCTACACTGCAGACACAGAGGCTCCACCGTGATGCATGCCTGATAGCCACATCAGAGGATTGTAAAGTATCTTCATGTGGCTGATTTTTATGGAGTTTTTAGAGTTTGCGACATACAGCTTGATTGGGCCCTCATTATAGCCATGGTAGAGTGATGGCGTCAGAAAACTCACACTTTCCACCTCCGCATCGAAGAGGTAATGATCACGTTGCAGGATGTTGCTGTTCTCCTTGGATTATGAGTGCATAGGCTTGCCATCACCAATACTATGTAGATCATTTGGTCGGACCTCTATGAGGAGTTGTTTGGGACTAGACCGCCAGAGGTGATATTGTCAGGGTCTTCATTGAGATTTCACTGGCTTCGCGATATGTTCCACCACTTATCAGATGATGAGATCGTGCGGAGGCATGCACGAGCATTTATTCTTTATCTTATCGGTGGCCATCTATTCACCGATAAGTTCAATTCTCATGTGCAGTTATTGTACTTACCCCTACTACTTGATCTCGATGCATGTGGATAGTGAAGTTGGGGTAGCATTACCTTAGCCTTCTTATATCTCTAGCTTTGCAGGACCACCAGACCAGATGCATGTGAGATAGCAGGGCCATTGGTGTTGCTTCAGCTTTGGGTCTGGGAGCCTTTACATGTTGGACGGTTAGATCGGGTGCTTCCCAGGATAGGAGCTTACCAGCCGGCAGCGGGAGGTGATGTAGCAGGACATATCCTGTTAGATGTGGATGATGCTGGTTTTAAGGATCCATTTGGTGGCGTACAGCACGATCAAGCTGATCCACTGGGATGCAGGTATGTAATCAGTATCACTAATATATATGATAAATGACTGCATATTTTCACACAATAACATAGTGACTTTGTTTTGGACAGGTGGAGGACTCGACTGACTGATGCTAGCAATCTGGTGCCGCACACAGTCATATACTATAGAGATCAGCTAGATCAGCAGCGTGATGATCAGATGCTATGGGTATTTTACACATCAGAGATATTAGCCACATTGTCTGAGGTATGCCGATCAAATTAGCATATATGGAGGACATGCGCACCTCTCATTTGCTTCGACATCGGGAGATCTATTGTCCGGAGCGCGTGATGCGATAGTTTGGCATGTATCAGGATGTCTCCCCTCCATGCGACACTCGTGATGCTCTCCACTGTTTGGATCGATGAGGGTGGCATCGTCATGATTGGGTTCGAGAGCATCGGGAACATATTGACACATAGGAGCAGAGGGAGGATTTGATTGTGGCTGCTCCACTCACACTTCCCATGATGGATTATTATGATCCATATCTATAGTGGTACAGGAGCATCACTGACGATTCATCTCACCATTGATGAGTGAGCAGCTCGAGATGAGGTTCCATTAGCATGATAGATATTGTCGTAAGTATATTTTGCTTTTGTCTCATTTTGTTATGTTATTATTGGTATACTTATGAATAATATTTGTTTTTCTTTTCATACTGATAGTTTCAGAAGATCACGTCGTTATACCGTAAGGCAAGGAGCGGCTTTCATTCGATCACTGTTGGGTGCAAGGATCGAGCATTTACCGATATTATGGATGGTCTTGTCGATACTATGCGAGTTGTCTCAGAGGATAGATGACTTCAGACTGTGTCATCGGTGGATGATCTGAGTATCTCTTTATATGCCCAGCACACCTCATACCCTAGCTTCTCGGACTTCGATCTCAACCTCCCTATAGATGATGCATCTCTAACACAGAGGATGAGTGAGCCAGAAGACACGTCATACCGACTTGATAAGCAGCCCCTACCTCCCTCCCCATCGATCGATACCGTACCTGAGCCATCACACCAACGGTCAGAGATGACACATGTTTACGAGAGATGGACGTACAGGAGGCCTCAGTATCTTGATATATACATCTCTCGATAGTTGTGATACTTGTATATTTTTTTTTTACTAAAAAAATTTTGTAATCAACTATTGGATTATATTATTTTCAAATTAATGTTACAAACTTTTTTCATCTGAAAGCATATGTTACAATTTATGCTAGTTGAACAAAAAATTAATTATTGATCTTGATACAGGTTATATGGTTGGAGTTTGAGATTGTCTAATATTTTTAATATATTATAATAATATAATATATTATATCATATTATTATGTATAATAATATAATATAATATATATTATATTATATTAATATTAAAATATTGATATAATATAATACTATAATATCATTTATATTATAATAATATATAATAATAAAATAATATCATATATTAATATTTTATAATAAAATATTATAAATAATAATAATATAATATAATATAATATAATATATTATAATAAATAATATAATATATAATATTAAAATATATTATATTATAAATTGATATAATACTATAATAATATAATAATAGAGTATAATATATTATAATATGTTATATATTAATATTTATAATATATTATAATTTATAATAATATAATATAATATTATATAATATTATAATAATGTATAATAATAAAATAATATAATATACTAATATTTTGTCATATAATATTATAAGTAATAATATAACAATATAATATATGATAATATATTATAATGATATAATTTAGAATAATAAAATATAATAGTTATATAATATATTATAAGCATATAATATATTCTTATATTATATATATATTAATATAATATAATATATTATATTATTATATTATATTATCATATATTACAATATAAGGTAATATATAAAGTCGCCCTATCATAGGGCGACTCTATAAGTCATCCTATATAGAGTCACCCTACCATAGGACGACTTATAAAGTTGCCATACCGTAGGGCGTCTCATAAAGTCATCCTATCAAAGGACGACTCATTCTGTTGTCCATCTGTCCCCCAGCTAGCGGTCAGGCTAGTGAGTTGGCACAGAAAGTCATCCTGTCATAAGACGACTTTCTTTCAGACAGTAATTTGATAAATAATTTGGAAGAAGCAGTATTTTGATATTTTTTTAAAAAAATAACTGTATTTTGATAAAAAATCCAAACAAAAAGGTTGATCTAAAGATTTTTTTTTGGTAAAGGATCTAAAGATAATTTGGTCCGATCTAATTATACATGTGTTGCAAAATATGATGGTTCTCTTATTTTTTTTTGGTAAAGTACATGATCAACCTTTAAAACAGAAATGAGATACAAGAGCGAAATTCTTTGTACACCACATGCGATGTAGAAATTTCGAGCTGGCCCACACCGCCTCTTCTTATTGGTCCATGCGGATCCGAACTAGCATGATGGGATGTGACGGGACGGGATGGGACAGGACATGACTTGCGTTGAATGCCGGCATGATGGTTTTTGAAATCTATTCCGCACTGCATCTGCATGCCTCTTCAAATGAGTGAAATGTCATTTTTGCCCTCATCTCTTCGCAAAGAAAAGAGCCACACCCAAAGCTAGCTGATGGATCAACTGCAAATGAAAAAAAAAAACCCTTCTTCGGTTATTCCACTTTATCCCAGAGAGGTACTCTATTGTTTTTGCTCTTCTTCAATCTCAGCCGTTGTCCTCATTTTCATCTTGGCAGTCGGCAGTGACCATCTCAGCAGTTGGCTGGACTTTCCCATACTCAAGCGAATGACAAAGGCGAAGATTTAGGGTTCCCAATTTTTTCCTCCAATAGATTCTAAGGGTTTCATGTTCAGACGGAGACGGTGACCACAATGACAACTTAAGGAGGAAGTGCAAATGGTGGAAGAGAGCACCGCACTTGATCTTTGTACAGGAGAGGGTGACACCTCTTCAACATCCGAAAGAGAAAAAATTGGAGAACCACAAGAAGGTAAAGAAATTATACAATGTTCATATAATATTTTGAAATTCATGCCTAAAGAGTAGGGTTGTTTATAATTCAATTTCAAACTGAAAATCCATCCTAATCGAACCGAAAAATCGAACCAAAATCGAACCGAATATAGTTCGGTTTAGTTTTCATTTTTAAGAATTTTGATTTTCGATTCGGTTAAAAATCTAAAAATCGAATCAAAAATTGAAGTCATAATTTAAATTTATGTTGTTTAATATTTTAAAAACTTATTGGTTACATGGATGGATGATTGGATATTAGATTTGATCTATTGTTATAATTTGCTGTGATGCTTGCTTATTTATTTGTATTGTAGATAATGTAATTTTTGATATATTATATTTTATTTATTATCAATTTATCATTTATCAATTATCAATGTACCATTATTTATCAATTATTAATTTTTAATATAAAAAATTACCAAACAATAAATTCAACAGATCTTAAATTTAATTAAATGTAATGTTACAAACTAACAATGAATCGATGATCATTATTTGAATATGTTGTATCAAAAATAGATAATTAAAAATAAAAAAATTATTTAAAAAATCAAATAATCGAATTGAAATTTTTGGTTCAGTTTTAGTTCGGTTTCTCTCTTATTCAGATCGATTGTCGATTGTCATTTTTCTATTATTCAGTTTTCAGATCGAGTCAATTTGGGTTGGATCAGGTCAGATCGGTTAAACCGAATGAACAGCCACACTAAAGAGGAATGTCATAATATTTTTTATAAAATTTATGATATCGATTCACAAAATTATGACTTCATAGCACAAACTTATGACACCATGCACAGTTTCAAGCTGGAAGGTCTTAGATTCTTCTAGTAGTTATAAGGTATCCTAGACTTATGACACTTTATGTCAAAATATGTTTTCTTTGATTATTACATCCTTTTTCAAAATTATGATATTCTAGTTCAAAATTATGACACTACTTAACAAAATTATGACATCCCTTCAAAAAATTATGACACCGCTGCACAAATTTAAGCCGTGATGCCTTAGATTTATTTTGGATTTCATAGGAGGGATTAATGTCTTTGATTTTTTGTTTAGTATCGAGATGTCATAATTTTTATGAAGAGATGTCATATTTCTGTTTTCACATATATTTATCATATTTTTTTTCTATGATATATTATGATATCATGGGAGTCATAATTCATGCCATGGATGATAAAAAGTATTGGTAGGAGGGGTTAATGCTTTTGATTTTTTGATCAGTATCAGGATTTATAATTTTTGTGAAGTGATATCATAATTTTTAAGCAGTGTCATAATTCTATTTCCATATATATTCATCATTTTTTTTCTTCCATGGCGTATTATGATATTTTGGAAGTCATAATTCAGGCCACAGATGATAGGAAGTATTGGTAGGAGTGGCTAATACTTTCAGTTTTTTGTTTAGTATCGGGGTGTCATAATTTTTCTGAAGAGTAATCATAATTTTTGTGAAGAAGTATCATATTTTTGTTTCCACATATATTCATCATATTTTTTCTTCCATAGTATAAATTTAGGCAACAGATGACAGAAAGTATTGGTAGGAGGGGTTAATACTTTTGGTTTTTTGTTTAGTATCAGGGTATCATAATTGTTGTGAAGGATTGTCATATTTTTTAAGGAGTATCATAATTTTATTTTTGTATATATTCATTATCTTTTTTCTTCATAGCGTATTATGGCTTTCTAGTAGTCAAAATTTAGGTCACGGATAATAGAAAGTATGGTGATTTATTGTAACAGTAAGATAGAATTTTTTTCTTTTACGTAATATGACGTTCTTTTTTTTTCATGTTGTAGTTGGTTTCCCAATTATTCCACAGCTTGCAAGTGTGAAGCCCTCACAACTCTTTAAGAATTCTTACAAGCTGGTAGTTTATATTCAGAATGTTTGAAAGATGGATTTTTCAAATGCTCATGTAGATTTAATCTGGAAGACCCCATCTGGTGCCTTCGTCAACATGCAACCATTCGTAGTCGAAGGGCCACTTCTTGCAGATATTATCAGATGCCATGAAGAAGGTGATGAGTTCACTTTTTGGGGTAAAGTACTTAGATTCAGTGTGGAAGAAGTGGCACTGATCGTGGGTCTTCCATGCCATGCGAAGAAGATCTCCATCATAGGCCCAAATAAAAAGGGAAGGTTATTCCAAAGATTTGGGCTAAAATTGGATCTTCACCACAAGGGTTTGGAGAAATTGATTGCCCAACTTCAGTCCTCGAAGATACAGGAGGACATTGAGGATACTGTCAGACTTTGGATTGCATGCATGCTTGAAATATTTTTGGTGCCAAAGTCAAATCAAACATGTCCAAGATGTCTCATCCCTTATTTGGATTATTTATCTCAGTTTGGAGCAATTCACTGGGCTTCTACAATAAAGGAATTGACACTTTTGGGTCTCTCAGAGATTGTTGATTGCTTGAGATCCGAAAAGTCAATCCAAGCAAAGAGGTGTGACAAGGGTAGGAGGCAGCCTACCCTATTTGGTTGTTCGGTAGCTCTATTGGTAAGGATAATTCATATGTAAAAATTATCATAATTAATAAATTAAAATTATTTCATGGTTTTAATATAGAAAATGCTAAGGTGCAAGTATAATTCCTCAAGCATACCACAATGAAAGCCCCAACTAATCCAAATAAACTATCTAGGCTGTTAAAATGGCATGACAGCCACTCGAAGCCTCAGAACATTCAGGTTGACAACATGCAGTCCCATGAGTTAGTAAGATGATACAGGATGTCATAAATCTTTTGTATTCCATAATTTGTTATTGTAATTATTAATTTAATTTGATTTTCTTCTTTATTTGCAGGTGGAGGGTGTTATTCTCCCTACATCACAGGAGCAGTGGCTTATCAACCCAAAAGAAGCATCCCCGAACCTAAAAATATGCTGTGCAACCTATGCACAGATGAGGATTGAACTTGAAGAGGTTAAGAAAAGGCTTGTCATAACTAAGAACCTCCTACATTCATTGCTCAAACAGCGGACATTGCAAATAAAGAAGAGGATGAAGGGGAGGAGGGGGACGATAGAGAGGAGGAGGTGGAAGTCATATGGGGAGAAGAACTGAGGATGGAGAAAAAGAGGAAGGACACCCCTGAGAAGGAGGATGATATAGGGGATAAATAATTATCTTTGATCCCTTCAATCATTAAGAGGGTGAAAAGACAACTGCGACAATGGAAGGCCTCATATCTAAAGTTTGATCCTAGATTTGAGACCGTTCCACCCACAAAAAAGTCCAAGATAGTCCCCCGATCACACGCCAAAAAAGACAATAATCATTTATAATTTGAAGAGGATGAAAATTTGATTAAAAATTTTTTGGAGGAAAGCATCAGCTCATAAGTCTTTTATGTTTTTTTTTGTTATATATGATAACCACTCTTTGAAGATGTTGTTTTATGATATCCTTTACACTTTTCCATTGTAGAGAGGTCATGTACATCAATGAATATGGAGGCAGTATCACAAGGTCATATGTTCACGATCTTCTTGTTGATCAAATGATAGTTGATGATGTAAGGATTTGAGTATATCTTTGTTTTTTTGTTATTCTTGTTGTATATTATGATACCCACTTTTTTTATGTTTTATATCATGGTTTCAGTATTGTATGACACTTCAAGTTATATTTTATTAATCATTTTATGTTGTATTGACAGATTATCGATGCTGGACAGGAGTTCATAATAAATAACTAGAGAGAACACCCGAAAAGGTACCATAAGTGCCTCGTTTCATCTATTATGACCATCGGGATGTGTATGACCTCTTCATCACCATTTCATGAGCTTGCTGGCATGGCTAGGAGTCAAATTTTTGAAGTTGTTAGTGATGAAGAAAAACAAGAGTTTAGGTTTCTCTTCACCATCATCAACTCAAATAATGCCTACTGGCACCTGGTTGCAGTTGACATGGAAAAAAAGTACCGATATACTTAAATTCAATAAAGTGCAATGCTAAGTACAAAGCTAGTGTCAAGAAGTGGCAAAAAATTATCAGTCCAATGTTCTATATCTTCTGTGATAATGAAGAAGTGATGAAGTGGGATATGGTAGAAAATATTGAATGTCCTTCTCAGCTAGCTGGTTCACTAGATTGTGGCCTCTATTGTTTAAAGTATATGAATTTTCTTGTTCATAAGAATAAGCCAGACTATTGAAACTTTTCATAGGATGATATAAGTCAATACCGACAATAGCTTGGAGCAAGAATCTTGAAGGAGGGCCTCAATCAGAAGATAAAAGGAGTTTTTAAAAATTATGATGAAAATATTAAATATTTGTTATGATATTTTTTTTCAGTTCTTTGACTTTTGTAATTGAATTAGAAATTTGTAATTTAATGGATGTTATCCCTTCAATATTAATGAAAAGAGTAATTATGTGTCATTTTTCAAACTAGAATGTTGTAACTTTATTTATTTCAATTCATGCAGTTTTTTGAATATAAAATGTTATGTTCTATGTTTGGATGTCATAAATTTCTGAATGAATGTTATAATATTATACAGGGATATCATAACACTATCTATCATTTTTTTGGAATATTTTTCTACAGAGGTGTCATAATTTTTGTAAAGGGATATCATAATTTTTATGAAGGGGTGTCATAATTTTGTGAAGGGACATATCCAGGTTATTTTTGCCTTGATGCCATATTATGACATCCTGGGAGTCATAATATAGATAAAGGATGATAAGAAGATTTGAAAAGAAGGGTTAATAACTTTAGTTTAGCATTTTATTTAGGGGTGTCATAATTTTTATCAAAAAGTATCATAATTTCTAAGGAGTGTCATAATTCTATTTCTACATATATTTATCATCTTTTTTTCTCTGTTAGTCTTGGATGCCATAACTTAATTTCTGAAATCACATATTAAAACAAATATCATAATTTTACTACTAGTAAATCATATGTCGAATACATGATGTTATAAATTTCTGCAGACATCATAAAATTATACAAGATTATAGAGAAATTAAACTAATTATGCTCTCTCTTGTGTTAGTTGACTGCATACATAAGCATCAAACTCATCCAAAAATGAATTGACAGATGGTATAGTACTTTCAATTGTTTGTTGGACTACTTATGCTACTTGATAGGAAGTGTTCTTTTATCTTTTTGCAAGCTTTTTTTGGTTTTGTTCAAAAAATTTGTCAATAGAAGTCTTGTTCGTATTTTTCTTTGACTTCTTCTCGAGTCCACTCTTAATTCTATTCTCTCTTGGGTGACATTTCATGATAATTTGATCAGAATCTTGGATAAAAAATTGGGTACTTGACTGAGCTACACAGTTGGCATCCATTGCTCTTCTGAACAATGGTGTTAGATCATCCATCACTGAATTAAATGCATCTTCAGACATGGAGGCTACTTCTGCAAGCTTTATCATCCGATGACTCATCAAAGCATATCTACAATTCGAACTGTTAAAATAGGCCGTGGCCCACGGGCCGGTCCGTTTAGTCCCTTAAAATAGTAGGACTAGGCTAGTATTTTGGTAGCCCATTTAACAAATAGACTTTTTAGCCTAGCTCGTTTATAGCCCGACCTGTGAAGGGCTAGCCTGTCTAGCCCGTAGACTAGCTCGTTTATTTAAACAAAAGTGACATAATTACATAAATTGTTAAATATTAAAAAGAAGCTTTAATATTAAAGTCATTCACGTGACTAACTTTTTATTAAGCCCCCATCTTTTTTTCCTAATGTTCTAATTAAAAATTATCTAAAATATTCTAATTGAGAATAAAGATTGAGTTTTAATAGTTGGACTCAATGTTATTTAAACAATATTTTTTACTTGTTGGTTTTTTTGATTTTGTAGAGTTTCATTAGTTTGTGGTGTTTTTTTTTTTTTGTAGAGAATGAAGATTATGATATGATTATAAACTTTTTAGAGTTATTTCATATTTACTTTTGATGTTTTAAATTTGACATAGAGATTAATTTTATTTATTTATTTGATAAAGTATTATGTTTGAGAGTTTTTTTAATTTTTTTTTAATTTTTAATTATTTTAATTTTTTGATGAATTATAAGGGCCGGCCCATTTAGGTCCTTCACTTATAAGGGCTGGGGTTGGGTTGCCTATTTGATGGCCCATTTATCAAAAGGGCTTTTTTGATCCGATCCTAATGGGCCCGGCCCGTGAAGCACCAGCCCTCCATGGGTCGGGCCGGTCTATTTTGATGGCTCTATCTATAATCAATAGGATGTCATATTTGTAATAGAATTTTATGACATATAATAGGATTTCATAAAAATAAATTAGGACATCTTAATCTACATAATGTGAGTGCATACCATGATTTTATAGTGCTTTTATCACAAAATTGAATATTGCAGTTGAAATCATCGAATTGGTATTTCATTCCTTACATTATCTCTTCAAGAAGTACTTATCTGGAATACGAAACACTTCACTTTGATGAAAGACTAATAAGGCATGTCTACATAAGTATCCATTGAACTAAAAGGGTCGGCACTGGTATTTGACCTCCTCCAAATAGTTGTCGTGTGAAATGACATAATTTTTTATAATCTCCTAACTTATTCCATCAACTTCAATCCTCTCAAATGCCTTTATGGAATATACAACATAGTTGTCAACTTCTTCAATTAATTTTGCACTTGATGCAGCCATTTCAAGGATCTCATTCTGAAATTTTTTGAATCTACATCTTGTATATTTGGCTACTGCTTGCCTCTCAAAAGATTAGGATATTTTTAGAAAAGCATTAGTTTGCAATGACTTATTATTTTGCTGATTTCTACTTCATATCTTTTCTCTGAAGCATCTTCATACCTATCGATGAATTCGTTGAGTGTAGTCTTTAAATTTACGAACCCATCAAAGAAATGATTGATACTCTTGCTCCCCTGTGAAGACGACATGCCTGTACAGGATTATAAAAAAAAAAAGAAGTATTAAATATCCCCATATGCTAGAAATTTGCAAACTTGCATATAAATCAAACATAATGCCATAGAAACCTGTGAAGAATGTATCCTTAAGATAAACTGGAATCCATTTATCCCAACATTCATAAAGGTCATTTAACCAATCTATAGGCTTGCATTCTTCATATTTCTCCATGAGTTGTGCCCACCTTTCCTCGAAAGCCTGTGTTGTAATTGTGTTATATATTGCCTCATCAAACTCAAACATAAATTTGGGATTGACTATGCATATGTAGTCGATCTTTTCAGGAATCTTCTTCAATATATGTCACAGACAAAATTGATGCTGCATCTTGAGGAAAACCTCCCTGACAGTAGCCTCGATTGCCTTATCTTGGTCGGTTATGATAGCATTGGGTGGTTGACCCCCATTTTCATCCAGCCATAATTGGAATACCCATTTAAATATCTCAATCCTCTCATCTGACAAGGATGCACAACCAAGCAAAGTGGACTGTCCATGATGGTTAACTCCAACAAATAGACAGAATAACATTTGATATATGTTTGTCAGATAAGTTTAATTAAAGGTCAGTACATCACCAAAGTAAGTACTTGACATTCTTGACTTTGGATGGATTCAGAAGACAATCCTGAGCTGTCCATTGTTATTCAGGTCCAAAATATAAAAGAAATTTATATTTTTGACTTGCATCTATATGAAGTGGATTATCATTGACTGTGCATCTTCTTCTTTTAACTGACTCTGACATTCCCGACAGATGAAATTATGGGCATCCTTCTTTATGAAATTCAATTGCCTTCTTACCTCTTTCCTACTTATCATTGATAAGTGGTATATTTTTACATCTATTGAAAGTATTTTTGATAATTTATGGTGCTAATATCTTCTTAAAAATCTAAATTTCATGAATTTATTGAATTTTTTTAAAAAATAAGTGATTTTAAAAAAAAAATAAAATTAGATATATTTATAAAAAAATAGATGTTAATTTAATTGAGTAATTTAAGCACCAAAATAAATTTTTTTTTTGAAGAATTTCATGCATATTTTTTTCAAAATTTTCAGATAAAAATCAGAGCAAAAATTGAGCCAAAATATTCTAAAAAATAAAAAAAATAGCCTTCGGTGTACGGTGGACCGATCGATCTATCCACAGAGTCAGGACGCAGTCCACAGAAAACTTCACGCGGTCCACAGGCACGGCTCACAGCGAGAGAGGGGTTTTTGCACGATCCGACGGCTAGAACTTCATCAGAACCCAGATCCAATGGCTGACATTCAATCCGACTTTGATAAGGATTAAAACTATAATTTTTGATCAGATCTGGGCTGTTCAAGCTCCATCCGACGGCCAGAAATATTCCTAAAGAGATTAATATGATTTCTAAGGATTTTAGGACTCTTTTTCCTATCAAAAAAATTATAAAAAATTTATCTATAAATAAGGGGTTCAGGAATAAGCTTTGAGAGTAGAAAAATTGAGTAGAAAGTATAGAAATAAATAAAAAAAATAAAATAGCTTCAGGTATCCAAAGAAAAGAAGGAGAGAAGTCGGTTCGCTCTATGGAGTACGATGGAAGATGGAGAGGTCATCAACCATATTCTCGACGAGGCTTGGTTGATCAACTTCAGATTCTTGTTACAGTTTTATTTTTATTTTATATTATTATTATTTTTTAAATTTTTTATACTTAAATTTTAATTTCAATTAATACAAAATTTATTTTTCTGCACTTTAAATTTTTATCTTTTATTTTTTGTACGAGATGCTAGGATCTAATTAGTAGATCTTAGTATCAATTTATTTTGATATTTTTTAAATTTTTATTATTTATTTTTATTATAAATAGATGTTAAGATCTAGTTAGTAGATCTTAGTATCTGATTTATTTTATATATTTTTTTAAATTCTATTATTTATTTTTATTGTAAGTAGATGCTAGGATCTAGTTAGTAGATCTTAGTATCCAATTTATTTTTTATACTTTTAATTTTTATTTTCTGACTTAAATTACTTTTTCTAAAATTTTATTTTATTTTTATAAAATCAAAGATTTCAAGTCAAAATCCTGCCTTCTCTGTTGATTCGATCTGACTCACTACTTTCTACATATTTTTAATTTTTATTGAAATCAAAATTTGATTGATAGTCATGGTGTCCTAACGATAGCATCGCGATCGCATCAATTTTTGAGAATAATTTTTTTTTTAAAGTTCTCAAGTAAGTTAGTATTTAGTATTTAAGCATCTGATTACACTTAAGAATCGAGTTAAATCAAGCATTTTTTAAAAAAAAATTGATGTACAGATCAGAGAGTTTGTGAGATATTGAGAGATCAAATATTAAGAAAACTCAATAAAGAGTTAAGTTTAGAACTTAAATAGTTTTTTTTAAGCATTTCTAAATTTTTCTACCAGAATCAAAGAAGAGTTTACTTTCTATGGATTTGTGTAGAGTAAATATATGTTTCTTCATACATTCAAAAAAAAAAGTTTTCAAATACTTCATGCTGAGTAATCGGGCCTCTTTGCCTAAGCAAGCATTGAGTTTTATGTCAAAAGGTATAAAAGGCAAAGAAGCTTTGTTGTAAAGCTAGTTTTAACTCATAGCCTGTTTGATTCGAGCAAGTAGGTTCGAGGGGTATTTTATACCTAGTGCCCTAAAGTCATCTGATTTGGGAGTCATTGACTGAAAACTCGCTACATGGGTCAAACAGAAAGCTTAGGGGGTTAAGACACTCAATAGCAGTACAATATTTAAAAAATAATAATCAATCAATAAATGAAGGATGGAAGTAACAATATACTTGTCCATGTGAAGGTGAATGATTTGGAGATAAAGGTAGCGATAATTTGAAAAAGTTCAGAAAAAGTTTAGTGTTCTTAGTTTAGCTCTCATATTGACTAGTATTAATACCCCAATGACATACCTCATTTACACTCCACTGAACATCAATGGCCTTTTTGAAAAATTATTTGGTGAAATT
This sequence comes from Elaeis guineensis, assembly GCF_000442705.2. Taxonomy (NCBI): domain Eukaryota; kingdom Viridiplantae; phylum Streptophyta; class Magnoliopsida; order Arecales; family Arecaceae; genus Elaeis; species Elaeis guineensis. The sequence goes on along the minus strand of NC_025999.2, from coordinate 12,723,409 downwards.
TGAGATTTTAAGTTAAAAGGTACTTGATTCTAAATTCTTTCTTTACTCGAGGACGAGCAAAGTTGAAGTTGGAAAGTGTGATAAGTGATATATTTTTACATTTATTGAAGATATTTTTGGTAATTTATGGTGCTAACATCTTCTTAAAAACCCTAATTTCATGAATTTATTAAATTTTCTTAAAAAATAAGTAATTTTAAAAAAAATATGAAATTAGATATATCTATAAAAAATAGATGTTAATTTAATTGAGTAATTTAAACATCAAAATAAAGAGAAATTTTTAAAGAATTTAATGCATATTTTTTTCTAATTTTTCAGATAAAAATTAGAGCAAAAATCGAGCCAAAATATCCTAAAAAAAGAAAATAGCCTTCGGTGTACGGTGGACCGGTCGGTCGGTCCACAGAGCCAGGACACGATCGACAGAAAACTTCATGCGGTCCACAAGCGTAACTCATAGTGAGAGAGGAGTTTTTGCACGATCCGACGGTCCAGAAGCAATCCATCAAGTGATCGGACGGCTGAGAACGCTCCCGCCTGTGTTAAGGATTTAAATTGCACGATCCGACGGTCAGAACTTCATCAGAACCCAGATCCAACGGCTAACATTCAATCCAACTTTGATAAGGATTAAAACTATGATTTTCGATCAGATCTGGGCGGTTCAAGCTCCATCCGATGGTCAGAAATATTCCTAAGGAGATTAATACGATTTCTAAGGATTTTAGGACTCTTTTTTCTACCAAAAAATTATGAAAAATTTATCTATAAATAGGAGATCCGAGAATAAGCTTTGAGAGTAAAAAAATTGAGTAAAAAGTATAATAAAAAATAGAAAAAAAAAATAAAATAGCTTTAGAGATCCAAGAAAAAGAAGGAGAGAAGTCGGTTCGCTCTACGGAGTACGATGGAAGACGGAGAGATCATCAACCATCTTCCCGATAAGGCTTGGCTGATCAACTTTAGATCCTTGTTACAGTTTTATTTTTATTTTATTTTATTATTTTTTTAAAATTTTTTATACTTGAATTTCAATTTCAATTAATATAAAATTTATTTTCCTGCACTTTAAATTTCTGTCTTTTATTTTTTTGCATGTAGATGCTAGGATCTAATTAGTAGATCTTAGTATCAATTTATTTTTATATTTTTTAAATTTTTATTATTTATTTTTATTATAAATAGAGGCTAGAATCTAGTTAGTAGATCTTAGTACCCGATTTATTTTATATATTTTTTTAAATTTCTATTATTTATTTTTATTGCAAGTAGATGCTAGGATCTATTTAGTAGATCTTAGTATCCGATTTATTTTTCATACTTTTAATTTTCTGACTTAAATTACTTTCTCCAAAATTTTATTTTCTTTTTATAAAATCAAAGATTTTAAGTCAAAATCCTATCTTCTCTGTGGATTCGACCTGACTCACTACTTTTTACATGTTTTTAATTTTTATTGAAGTCAGAATTTGATTGATAATCACAGTGTCCTAATAACAGCATCACGATCGCATCAATTTTTAGTGCCATTGTCGAAGAAGGCAACAATTTTAATGTTTGATTTCTTTGATTTTCTTATAAGTTTAACTTACTAACTTTTCTATTTTTTTATTTTTATGTAGAAAAAATTTTAAAAAATTTAAAAAATTTAAAAAAGAGATAGAAAGCTTTCAATTTTGCTTGATGAGATCAATCCTAACCCTAGCTTTAACTATTTTTTTTTAATATTAATTACTATTTTTTTTAATTAACTTAAAATTCATCCACATAAACCTAATAAAAATTGCATGACAAGAGTAGAACTCATTGTAGATTTATTTTTGATGATCGCTGGAGACAAGGTAAGTTTTTAAGTTTTATTAGTTTCATGCATCTAATTTAGTTGCATAGAATCCCTTGTTTGAAATTGGTTGTACATATTCGTCTCAAATCAATTTAAAAGCAACACCCATACAAGATAAGGTGGAGATTTCATCACCCTTCCTTAGCCCAAAAACAACCAACCAGCATCCCACATTAACCCTAGCCTAACTAAAATCAAGTAGACATTAGCTCCTAGGATCAATTGAGTTCAGTTTGAGTATTTTATTGAAGTCAAGTGCAAAGTAAGTTTGGACTCACTCCTGAAACTGGTGTCTAAGGCTAGAGGTTATAAAGGCTCAGCCTAAGTAGATTTGTGGTTATTTAATTGGTTCCGTTAGCTTACCTGGTCAATTCAGTTGGTGTCTAAGATAAGCAACGGGGGGACCCCCACGATCTCACCTCTTACCTGGCTAGTTGAAAGAAGTGAGAACAAACTCAATTTGTATCTAGACTAAATCACTCTACATCAAACTGTTAGGTCTAAGAAACCCATAGATGTCTAGGTTTAATTGTTTGCTAACTTGATTGCAATTAACACTTAACCACAACTAATTCTTCTCATCTTACGTCTTTAGGTTTAAGATTTTTCTTAAGGATCTCACCTTTAAAACTTTTCTCTTTCTTTCTTTTTGTCCTCCTTCTTCTTAAAAAAAAAAATCTCAACAATACACATAATAGGGTTTGCACTAATACATGCATGGTATAATTTTTTCTGACTTAGTTGAACCTAATTCTGAAATTGAATGACTGATCCATACAAAACATGATAATCAAATGGCTAGAAATTCTAAGAACCACCTAGGCAGATAAAGAAATATTTTATTCCTTCCACCTATAATCCATCGATGTTCCCATCATTCTATGGGATAAAATATTTTGATTCTAGTCCTGAGGTCGATCTGAACCTAATAGCCCAAAGATTAGATAAAGTCGACCTTCTTGCCTAAAAATTTGATCAGTTCCTAGCATTAGGTCAATAATCTCCTGCACAATACACACCACCACCTAATTATCAGGAGATTTGTTCTATCTGTGCTAGTCCGATCCATCATGTGAGTGAATGTCCCACGACTGCACAGTTTTCACCTTTCATTCCAGAACAAGTTCAAGCTGCTCAAGGTTACTCCAAACCTGTCAATAATCCATTCTCTAACACATATAATTCAGGCTGGAGGAACCACCCTAATTTTTTTTGGAGATCTCAACAGACTCAGGCTCAGACCCAAATTTTTTCTATGCAGAACTTTCAGAATGGGCTCCAATACCAAAATTATGCCTATAATAGTGGTCAGCCTATCCAGCCATCCTATTACAATCAGTCATTATATCCACCTCCTCAACAGACCAATCGAGCCAACGATAGATTTAGCCAACTTCAACAAATGATCATGACCCAACAGCAATCCCTCGCTAGGCTAGAAGCACAAATAGATCAATTAACTGAATCTACCATGAGGAGAGAACTAGGTCAATTGCCAAATGAATAAATATCGAATTTTGAAAATGACCCACCCATCCACCAACTACCTGGACCAAGTCATCAATCCAATGTTCCACTTAAGAATCCTCAATTTGAAAGTGATAATGCAATTTCTGAGCTTAAAAGTGATAGGATTCTTAAGGACTCATACCAAGACCAGATGAGTGAGGCTAGTACTGATGCTAGCCAAAAAAAGAATTTAGAAGAGGAGATTAGTACTGAGACTAACCCAATAGAAGAACCTAAGCTTAGTACTGATGCTGATCTAAGTGAAGAAAAGAAGAGAGTAGATGAGTTACCCAAGATATATCCATCAAGAGTCTCATTTTCTTCAGTCTTAGAAGCCAGTTCTTTCACTTTAGAATTACTAGCTCCTTCAGAATTAAAATTATCTTTGATCACACTTGGGAACACATGTTTAAAATCAAAAGATATCCTTCCGGTGCCTATTTCTTCAAACTTAGTTTCTAACCCAAAAACTTAATTCATGAGCATTTTAGAAGAACAAATAGGAGAAATTTTTGATAAACAAAGGTCTGTGAATGGATTTGTGAACTATCTTTTTAAAATTAAAAATGAAGATGTGAATTACTTTCTGAAGATTGACAATAAAATATTGAAATTTATCATAGGCCATTTTCATAATATTGGCAATCTAAAATTATTGAAATTTGTCAATCCAATATTCGATACAGGATAGGTGAGAGAATCAGCATGGTCTGGCTGAAGACGATAAACTTAGCACTTTCTGAGAGGCAACCCAGTTTTTAATTTTTAGTTTTATGCTTTTTGCTATCTTTTGTATTTTGTTTAGGTTAATCGAGTCTTACTTAGTATTTTTTGTAGAGATTTGAAAATAATCTTGGCTAAGTTGGGGGGAGAATCAATTTTGAAAAGACTTATGGATCAGGTGATATCTCTCCTTTTCTTTCTCTTTATATGCACCCTTCATTTTTCCTACTCCATTAAGGACAATGTCGATTAAGTTGGGGGGGAGAATAAATTTTTTTTTTTAAGTCCTCAAGTAAGTTAGTATTTAGTATTTAAGCATCTGATTATACTTAAGAATCAAGTTAAACCAAGCATTTTTAAAAAAAAAATTGATGTACAGATCAGAGAGTTTGTGAGATATTGAGGGATCAAGTATTAAGAAAACTCAATAAAGAGTTAAGTTTAGAACTTAAATAGTTTTCTTTGAGCATTTCTAAATTTTTTTACCAATATCAAAGAAGAGTTTACTTTCTATGGATTTGTGTAGAGTAACTATACATTTCTTCATATATTCAAAAAAAAAAATGCAAGTACTTTATGCTGAGTAATCGGGCCTCTTTGCCTAAGCAAGTATTGAGTTTCGCGTCAAAAGATATGAAGGACAAAGAAGCTTTGTTGTAAAGCTAGTTTTAACTCGTAGCCTGTTTGATTCGAGCAAGTAGGTTCGAGGGGTATTTTATACCTAGTACCCTAAAGCCATCTGATTTGGGAGTCATTGACTGAAAACTCGCTAAATAGGTCAAACAGAAAGTTTAAGGGATTAAGACACTTAATAACAGTATAATATTTTAAAAAAAAGAAATAATCAATCAATAAATGAAGGACGGAAGTAACAATATACTTATCCATGTGAAGGTGAATGATTTTGAGATAAAAGTAGCGATAATTTGGAAAAGTTCAGAAAAAGTTTAGTATTTTTAGTTTAACTCTCATATTGACTAGTATTAATATCCCAATGACATATCTCATTTACACTTTACTGAACATCAGTGGTCCTTTTAAAAAATTATTTGATAAAATTTGAGATTTTAAGTTAAAGGTACTTGATTCTAAATTCTTTTTTTACTCGAAGACGAGCAAAGTTCAAGCTGTAGAGTGTGATAAGTGGTATATTTTTATATTTATTGAAGGTATTTTTGATAATTTATGGTGCTAACAACTTCTTAAAAATCCTAATTTCATGAATTTATTGAATTTTCTTAAAAAATAAGTGATTTTAAAAAAATATGAAATTAGATATATTTATAAAAAAATAGATGCTAATTTAATTGAGCAATTTAAATATCAAAATAAAGAAAAATTTTTAAAGAATTTAATGCATATTTTTTTCAATTTTTCAGATAAAAATCAGAGCAAAAATCGAGCCAAAATACCTTAAAAAATAAAGAAAATAGCCTTCGGTGTACGGTGGACCGATCGGTCGGTCCATAGAGCCAGGGCATGATCCACAAAAAACTTCACGTGGTCCATAGGCGTGGCTCACAGCAAGAGAGGGGTTTTTGCATGATCCGACGACCCAGAAGCAATCCATCAAGTGATCGGATGGCTGAGAATGCTTCTGACCGTGTTAAGGATTTAAATTGCACGATCCGACGGTCAGAACTTCATCAGAACCTAGATCCAACGGCTGACATTCAATCCAACTTTGATAAAGATTAAAACTATGATTTTTGATCAGATCTGGGTGGTTCAAGCTCCATTCGATGGTCAGGAATATTTCTAAGGAGATTAATACGATTTCTAAGGGTTTTAGGACTCCTTTTCCTATCAAAAAATTATAAAAAATTCATCTATAAATAGGAGGTCCAAGAATAAGCTTTGGGAGCAAAAAAAATTGAGTAGAAAGTATAGAAAAAAATAAAAAAAAAATAAAATAGCTTTAGGGACCCAAAGAAAAGAAGGAGAGAAGCCGGTTCGCTCTACAGAGTACGACGGAAGATGGAGATGTCATCAACCATCTTTCCGACGAAGCTTGACTGATCAACTTCAGATTCTTATTATAGTTTTATTTTTATTTTATTCTATTATTTCTTTTAAATTTTTTATACTTGAATTTTAATTTCAATTAATGAAAAATTTATTTTTCTGCACTTTAAATTTTTGTCTTTTATTTTTTTGCACGTAGATGCTAGGATCTAATTAGTAGATCTTAGTACCAATTTATTTTTATACTTTTTAAATTTTTATTATTTATTTTTATTGTAAATAGATGTTAGGATCTAGTTAGTAGATCTTAGTATCCGATTTATTTTATATATTTTTTAAAATTTTTATTATTTATTTTTATTGCAAGTAGATGCTAGGATCTAGTTAGTAGATCTTAGTATCCGATTTATTTTTCATATTTTTAATTTTTATTTTTTGACTTAAATTACTTTCTCCAAAATTTTATTTTTTTTTATAAAATCAAAGATTTCAAGTCAAAATCTTGTCTTCTCTGTGGATTCGATCCGACTCACTACTTTCTATATGTTTTTAATTTTTATTGAAGTCGAAATTTGATTGATAATCACGATGTCCTAACAACAGCATCGCCATCGCATCAATCATGATGGATTATATTTGAGTTGTGGGTATATTCATGGTATGCATATTGCTAATCTCTGTCTTTTTTAGTGTGCTGATCCTTCAATGGAACCATAGATAATCGACGATTGATATGGACAACTCATGATTATATTCTAAAAAAATATTATCCGATGTCCACTTACCATTCTTAGAATTTAGTCTTGCTTTTATCGATGCCTTACAATCAATTTTGCCATTATCCCTAAGATTCATGGAATTATTTATTTTCCTAGATTTTCCTTGCCTCTAACATGCTAGGTGCTTGAAGCATATTTCTTTCTTATCATTGGACCTACTACACATGGTTGTGATTCCGAAACCAACTCTTCTTGCATATCCATTGTAGAAATTGAACACATCATTTGGTGAATTGAACTCCATTCCAATGTGAAGATCAACATAATCATTGTCTGCATTCGGGGTAGTAGGAGAAGATACATTCTTTTGAACAACACTAGCAACCTCATCCAACTGATCATGGTGGATATTTTTCAGATCTATAATTTCAATATTATCTATAGAAATCTCTATACCAGATCAATAACATTGATGTCAATAGTGTTAGGTGACATTTTCTTTAAAGGATAATAATAATTGCATTATGCATTGGCTAAAATATGACATCCAGAGAGTAATAATATGGCCAAGAGATAATTTTTTTTTGAAAATATAAGATTTAAACTTATGACACTCTTTCAGAAATTTATGACATTCCAACTAAAAAAGAAAAACTGAAGGTTTTGGTTCTCCTATGATCAGGACTTTCCATCATCTGTTGGCTAAAATATAACTTTCAGGATATCATAATACGGCATGGCAACAATTTGATATGAAAATATGAAAATTAGACTTATGACATCCCTTCACAAAATTTATGACACCCTTTTAGAAAATTATGATATCTCGGAACAAAATAAAAAACTGTCAAATTTGATCCTCCATACTAGGACTTTTTACTATCCATTGGCTAAAATATGATATACAGAAATAATAATATAGCTATGAGACAACTTGAGCTGAAAATATGAGAAATATGAATACCTCGATACAAAATGAAAAAATAAAGGTTTTGATCCTCTGTACCAGGACAATTCAACTGTCCATTGTCATAGATATGATACCTAGAGAGTAATAATATGGTTAGGAGATAAAATTTTTTTTGAAAATATGAGATTTGAACTTATGGCACCCCTTCACAAAATTATGACACCCCTTCAAAAATTTATGACACCCCGATATAAAAAGAAAAACTGAAGATTTTCATTCTCCTATCAGGACTTCCTATCATCAGCTAAAATATAACTCCCAGGATATCATAATACGGCATGGCGATAACTTGATTTGAAAATATGAGAATTGGACTAATGACACTCCTTCACAGAATTATGACACCTATTCACAAAAATTATGACACCCAAGCATAAAATCGAAAACTAAATATTTTGATTCTCCATACCAAAACTTTTCCACTATCCGTTGCCTAAAATATGACTAACTAAAGAAAGTTAACACTTCTAATATTTAAGATGTGATTGGATTAAGTTATTAATGACATTCTGGGTTATTATATGGTTTCCTAATGCATTAAATTCCTCTAACTACCAAAACAGTTGATGTAATAAAAAAATTATAAAAAACAATCTACAAAGGGTTTTTTACTTTCTGTTGGGGATGACATTTTGTCTTGAAGTAATAGAAGAAGCCTTCAATTGCTTACTTCAACCACAGACCAAAACAGATGGTATACCCGACACCCAGAGCACTTTTTAGAGCGAGAAAGAATCTTACTTCAACCTCGAATGCTATCTGATTCTTTAGACTGAACACCCAGAGCACTTTTCAAAGCGAGAAAGAATTTCACCAGAAGTAGCTTTCGAATGTTTTAGAATGAGCAAAATCCAAGCAATAACATGCTCTTTAAGTATCTTGGAGGGAAAGGGTATTTTTATCCACTCAAAATTCTTTTAAAAAAGGCTGACCGAATATTAATGCATGTCGCATTGATAACAAACACCGCTCTCCAAACCGTCATGCCGGTATTTAACGCAGGCCATATCTTGTCCCATCGTGCCAACTCGAATCCATGTGGACCAATAAGAAGAGGCGGTGCAGGCCAGCTTGAATTTCCTACACCGCACATGGTGCACAAAGAATTTCGCTTTCGTCCAAAGTCCCATGGTCTGGCCCTTGTCTCGCATCATTATCATTATCGCTCGGCTCCAAATCCTCTTCAAGATTGACTTCTAGGGTTTTCTTCGATCGAAATCACATTCTTGGTTCGATCCAATGGGGGAATGGAAGAGGGAAGAGATGCCCCTCTCGGCGCTCTTCGACCAGGCAAGAAAGATCCACTCCATGGCACCTGAATCCTCCATCACTCAGGTACCCTTTTTTTTTGCTTTCCCAAGTGTTGAAGTAAAGTGACAATCTTTCTTAGATCTTCTTTGATTTCTTAGCACCATGATTATGATTATTGGCATGAGGTGTAGTAGTTGTTGTTCTTTTCTCTCTTTTTTTTTTGTCAATTTTTATTTTATAGGAGACATTGAGGAAGGGAATCGAGGCCCTGCACCATTGTGATGAGATGGTAAGCAAGTTGGGATTGTTTTTCTCGAATGTAATGAAGGACAATGTCAGCACTGCTAATCTGAAATATCTCTTAGTCAGTTTTATATCTGTGTTAATTGCTTAAATATTTAATTTTTTAAAATTGAGTGATGTAGATGGTGGGAATTGATCACGGGTTGTATATTTCTTTGGAATCTTGCAAAGAGTTTAAAATTTTGAAAAAAAAACCCTTAATTTGCTTACATGGTTAGGTTAATACAAGAAAATGCTGAAAAGAAAATAGTTAGCTATAGTTTATAGTATCTAACTAGTCGAAGATTTGCACATTGCATGAGGTTGGATGTACGAAAATAATTTTTTAGATGTTGTTATCCTATTTTTAATTATTCAAATAATATTATTTGTAGGATTATAATATATAATATTTGATAGTTAGAAATATTGATGTGCTTATATTGATAGAAAAATAATGTGATGTAGTCGATATAGAGTGGACCAAAATGTAATAGAAAATTCAACATAATGAAAAATGATTTTATCAGTCTTTATGAATGATTTGAAGCTTTCATTTCTTCTTGAAGGTTGTTATGTCACTGTCTTCATCGGCAATTTTTGATTCTGCCATGTCTATTTTTGGTTCGTGCTTTTCTGGCATGGTCTTTGATAGCATCCTTTTCTTCTTATGGGATTGAACTTCTCTGACATCGTCATCACTTGAGTCATATACCATATCTTGTAACAAAAAAAATGGTGAAGTACAATTATGAATTGCATTATGTTTGAGGAGAAGTAGACCATTATATAATTACCTCTGTCAAGTTGGCGATTTTGTAGTCATTTTCTAATTTTTCATCTACTTCATAAGTCTTCATCACTATGCAATTTTGGAAGCCTTTTTTCAAATTGTAGTCATTCAACTTAGTTTTGAAGACCAATGATTTATGCAGGAGGTTTTGAACTTGGTTAGAAACACCGGCTGAACTAATATTTATATTTTTTGCCAACTCTAAAGCTATGGTTCCCAATAAGTTTTCAACTTGTCTATTAAAAAGGGTCATTGTTGCTATGCCAGAATGATCCTTCACCCTTATATTAATCTTGAACCTTATTTAATTCTATAATGTATTAGTATCATAATTTTGATCTTTATTAATTATGTTGTTTCTACAACTTTGTAAGGATGTATTATCTTGGAACTGGATAGTCAACAGAGGTGTTGCATGTCCTACATTCATATTTGTTGTTTGACATTGTTACCTTTTTTGCATAGTTTGTGCAAGACACATAGGACCATCCGAACCTCTCTTCAATACTAACAACAGTTGTGCATACTGTGAAGATAACATTCTACACAGAGGAGAGAAAAGGGTATTAGTTTTGAGATAAAATATTTATCTGATAATTATATGTAATGTTAACTGACATCGATTTCTGTTTGTCCTTGCAATTTTTTTTAGCTACTGTAGTATTCTTCTATTATAGAACATCTGTTCATGCGGGGGTTTATGCGCATCACTTTGTGAGTATTGATATTGTATTAAGCTTGTTACCTTCATGAACCTAAATCTTTTTTTAATGTTAAATGAATTTGTCATTATTTAATGAAAGTTTTATTAGTATATATACCTCTGTTTGAGTTTTGCTACTTCTAAAAATATCAATATTTTTGTAAATTCTTATAGCACTGGTAGAGGAGAGGTTGTACTTATCTACATATGGAAGATGGGAGTAATTAGCTGTAAAATTGAAAAGACTCAGTTACATATACAAATATTTTGTTACCTTGGAACATCTTCACAGTTGTTGATGTCACAATGATGATGCAGAAGGTGGTTTCATCTTTATTCTTGTTGCTCCAAAAATTGATTTTGATGATCACAAACCATTTGAGGGGACTACTAATGTGTTTTCTATCTTTAGAGATTATTTTTGTGATGTTTCAGATAGTCTAAAAGATTGAATTTGAAAAGCTTTGTCAAGTGTGCCAAAAGTTGAAGTTTCAACAAGTTGGAGAAATTTTTGAAGGCTTTTGAGAGTATCCAAATTGATTTGAATCTACTTGAGAGTGTTTGAAAGTATTCTGGTAAGTTTCAGACCTTAAATGTATAAAAAATTAGGTTGAAACAAAATGAGATGACCCATCTGGGTCATCTTTTTTCGTTGGACAGCCAGCATGCTTCATTTTGACTCATGACACGTAGTAGGACGATTCATTTGGGACAATCTATGAGATTGGGACGATCCACTTGGGATGACCTCTGAGATCTTAAGATCAAAATAGAAAGCTGAACTTTTTATCTGGCCTATTGGGATGCCCCATGGGACATCCCAATACCAGTGGGATATCTCATGAGATATCCCATTTCTGCGAGCACGTATAACGGCTAATTTTCAATCCATTTTTGATGCATTTAATGTGCATTAAATGCACTCCAATGGCTCTAAACCAACTCTAAGACATTCTCAAGGATAAATGGCAACTATAAATGCTCTCTTGAAGTGAAAAATCACAAGATTTTGCAAGCTCTAAAGTTCAAATCTGAGAAAAACATATTCAGCCCTAAAAGAGAGAATAAAGCATTTAAGTACTTCACCAACCACTCTCCAGCTGCAATCAAGTGTGGAATTCATTGAGGGTGTACAGCAAAAGCTTCTTCCCCTTAAGTATTATATTTCTATTATATTTATTATATTTATTTAAGAGAATTGTGTGCTGAATTTTTTGTACCTTATTTTTCTGAATTTATTTTTGGATGTTTGAATTTTGGAGGATTTCAAAACTTGTTTGGATTGATCCGAACCCTGAATCGAATTGTTGAGGGTTGGTTTGTATCCAAAAAATAAGTATTCTTGCTTGGAAGGCAAGGATCGGAGGTGTTCGATGTGGTGTAATCTTTGTAATCCGTTTAGTAGATTGAATTTTCAAGTAAGGATTTGAAAAGTGAATGTAGATGCAAAGTTGGTACCAAACCACTATAAATTTTTTGTGTTTGTTGTGCTTGCCTTTTCTTAATTGCTCTTTGTGTTTAATACTTATTTATTTTTTATTGATGTTTAATTTTATCTATATTGCAAATCAACTCACTCTCCTCTACACCTTAGCACATTGTTCAAGTGTTCTAATCCTTAAAATTTTAAAAAGACCCAATTCACCCCCTTCTTGGGCTCCATATTTAGGCAACAAGTGATATCAGAGCTCGATGCTCTAGTTCTTGTTTAATTTAACCATCAAGATCTAAAGGTCTATGGCAGTCTAATTTGGTACATCCCTAATCGAGGGGCAATCCACAAACCGATCTTCACTTTTCAATAGATCAAACTACACCTATTAAAAAGCTCGGATGAGAATTTTCATTCAAGCACTTGACTATGACATGTAGAGTATCATAGTAAATGGACCACACATATCCACTAAATTGATTGATGGTGTGTCTCTCCCTAAGCTGGAAGGTGAATGGGATGATTTTGATAAAAAAATCGCTCAGCTCAATGCTAAAGCCATGAATATTTTATATTGTATTTTGGATGCTAATGAATTTAATCATATTTTCACATGTATTTCAGTTAAAAAAAATTGGGATAGGCTAGAAGTCACATACGAAGGCACAAACTAAGTAAAAGAATCTAAGATCAATATGCTTGTGCACAACTACGAACCATTTAAAATGAAATCTGAAGAATTAATAACTCAAATATTCACTCATTTTACTGACATCATAAATGGCTTAAAGAGTCTTGGTAAATATTATTCTAACAGTGATCTTGTAAGAAAAGTGCTTAGATCTCTGCCAAGATTATGGAAAGCAAAAATCACTGCAATCCAAGAGGCCAAGGACTTGAATATTCTACCATTGGAGGAGCTGCTTGGATCCCTCATGACTCACGAATTGACCATGAAGTAATATACTGAAGAGAAAACCAAAAGAAAGAGGACCATAGCCCTCAAGTCGACAGCTCAGGAAGAAGATGACACAAAAAAATCAGACAATAATGAAGAAGATGAGGACTTGGCCCTGATTATTAGAAAATTTAGATGGTTCATGAGAAGAAAAATATAAGAGACCAAAAGAAGACCACCAGCTAAGGGAGAGCCAAGTAAAGAAAAAAAAAGGAACAGCCAATCATTTGCTATGAATGCAAAAAGTCGGGCCACTTCAGATCAGAATGCCCTCAGCTCAAGAAAGACCAAAAAAAATTCAAGAAGAAGAAGGCCATGATGGCTATATAGAGTGATAATGATGACTCCACTATTGATGAAAAAACTCATGAAGAAGCCAACCTGTACCTTATGGCACATGAAAATGAAGTAACCCCTGAAACTCAAACTGAATTTACTTATGATGAACTGTTAGAAGCTTTTCATGAACTTTTAAATAAGTTAAAAGAATTAAAAACTAAAAATAAAAATTTGAAATTAAGAAATCATGTATTAATTAAGAAATATGAAGAAGTTGATAAGAAAAATAAAGAATTAGAACTAAAGAATTAGTCTCTAATAAAAGAGAAAGATAAACTCTTTAGTTAAAATGAAACTCTTAAAAAAAAATTAAAAACTAAAGGAAGAAGTAACCAAGTTAAAATCTATAGTTGACAAATTTATATTAAGTTCAAATAAATTTCAAATGATCATTGACAATCAAAAGGCTGTACATGATAAAGCCGACCTTGGTTACAACACTCTAAGAAAATAAAAATTTTTTAAAAATATTTTTGTCAATCTAACTACAAAAAAATTATCAAATATTACTTGTTTTAGATGTGGTAAAATAGGGCATAAAGCATATTCATGTTTATCAAATAAGTTTCATACTAGAAATGTTAAGAAAATATGGATTTCAAAAAGAACCATTGTGACTAACCCCAAAGGACCCAAATTAGCTTGGGTACTTAAGGTTAAAATTTGATTTTATGTGTGCAGGTGTGTCTTGCATCCCAAGCAACTAAACGGAAGTGGTATCTTGATAGTGGATGCTCAAGACACATAACTGATGATGAATCTCAATTCATCACATTGAAAGTTAAGGATGGAGGGATGGTCACCTTTAAAGATAATGACAAAGAAAAGATCATCGGTATCAGTAACATTAGTATCACTCCCTCCACTTGCATTGAAAATATTTTATTTGTAGATGGTCTTAGGTATAATCTTTTAAGTATTAATTAATTATGTGATAAAGATTATAAAGTAGTTTTTAAATTATCTATGTGCATTGTAACTAGTCCTGCTGATGTTAGCACTAGATTCATTAGACATAGGTATAGCAATGTATACATGGTTGATTTGGATAATCTCTCTTTACAAAGCATGCAATATCTTGTGGCTATGAATGTTAAAATTAATGAGACTAGTTAGCTCTGGCACCATAGGCTTGCACATATTAGTATGCACACACTTTTCAAAATCATTAAAAAGGATTTGATTTTTGGTTTGTCAAAAATTAGTTTTGATAAAGATAAAATATGTGATGCATGTCAATTAGGTAAACAAACAAGAGTCTCCTTTAAATCTAAAAATATTGTTTCAACTTCTAAACCTCTAGAACTCCTACATATGGATTTATTTGGTCCTACAAATACAACTAGTCTAGGAGAAAAAAGATATGATTTTATAATTATTGATGATTTTTTATGTTTTATTTGGATTTTATTTTTAGCTTCTAAGGATGAAGCATTTTCTGCTTTCTCCAAGTTTTGTCGAAAAATTTTAAATGAAAAAAGTTGACCAATTGTTTCTATTCGAAGTGATCATGGAACTGAATTTGAAAATAAAGATTTTAAAAAATTTTATGATGAAAAAGGTATAGATCATAATTTTTTAGTATCTAGAATACCACAACAAAATAGAGTAGTTGAAAGAAAAAATAAAACTCTAAAAAAAATGACCCATACCATGCTATGTGAAAGTAAGCTCCCAAAGTACTTTTGGGCAGAAGCAATTAACATAGCATGTTATATTCTAAACCGTGCCTTAATAAGATCAATTTTGAAGAAAATACTTTATGAATTATGGAAGGGTAGAAAGCTTAATATAGATTATTTTCATATTTTTGGTTATCAATATTTTATTTTAAATAATGACAAAGATAACTTAGATAAATTTGATGCTAAATCTGATAAGCTATCTTTCTTGGCTACTCCACTTCTAGTAAAATCTTTAGAGTATTTAATAAAAGAACACTAGTAGTAAAAGAGTCAATTCATATTATTTTTGATGAATCTAATGATCTTCTATCAAGAAAGAGAGATGGTACTGATGATGCAGATATCATAAAAGATGGAATGAAAGAGTTCACCCTAATGACTCAGATGAACAAAATAATGATCAAATGGATGAAAAACATGAGGATGAAAGCGTCAATGATCAGAACATTCAAGAACAACCTCAAGACACAGGTAATCTTTCAAGAAAATAGAGGTATGTCCATAATCATCCTAAAAAATTAATAGTTGATGATCCGGCACAAAGAGTTAGAACTAGATCCTCATTTAGAGATATTTGTAATTATGTAGCTTTTATTTCATATTTAGAAGCTAAAACAATAGATGAAGCAGAAAAAGATCATAACTGGATAATTGCCCTGCAAGAAGAGTTAAATCAATTTGAAAGAAATAATGTATGGACACTAATTGCAAAACCTAAAAATTATCCAATAATAGGAACCAAATGGGTATATAGAAATGAATTAGATGAAGATAGAAATGTAATTAGAAATAAAGCAAGATTAGTTGCTAAAGGATATAATCAGCAAGAAGAAATTGATTTTGATGAAATATTTATTCCTGTTGCTAGATTAAAAGCCATAAGAATGCTACTTGCTTTTGCTTGTTTTATGAATTTTAAATTATTTCAAATGGATGTCAAGAGTATTTTTCTAAATGGATATATTGCTCAAGAAGTATATGTAGAACAACCTCCTGATTTTGAAAATCATAAACTTTTAGATCATTTATTTAGATTAAACAAAGCTTTATATGGGTTAAATCAAGCTCCTAGAGCTTGGTATGAAAGATTAAGTAAGTTTTTATTAGAAAATAAATTTTTAAAAGAAAAGATTGATACTACTCTTTTTATAAAAAGAAAGAACAAAGAAATTCTTATTATATAAATATATGTTGATGATATTATACTTGGATCTACTAATGAAGATCTGTGTCCAGAATTTGTCAAGCTCATGCAGGGGGAGTTCGGGATGAGCATGATGGGAGAACTCAATTTTTTTCTCGGACTCTAGTTTAAACAAATAAAGGAAGAGATCTTCATCACCCAAAGTAAGTGCATAAAAGAATTATTAAAGAAATTTGGAATGGAGAGCTAAAAAATTATAAGTATACCTATAATCCCTTCCTATAAATTAGAAAAAGATGAGCATTGTAAAAATGTTGATTCAAAACTCTATAGAGGCATGATATGTTCTTTATTATATCTAACTGCTAGTAGACCTGATATAATGTTCAGTGTATGCATGCGTGCTAGATATTAATTAAATCCTAAGGAATCTCACTTAAATGCTGTTAAAAGGATCTTTAGATACTTAAAAGGAACACAAAACCTAGATTTTTGGTTTTCAAAATAATCTTCTATGGACTTAATAGGTTACTCAGATGCAGACTTTGTTGGATGCAAACTTAATAGAAAAAGTACTAGTGAAACTTACCAATTTTTAAAAGTAAACTTAATCTCCTGATTTAGCAAGAAGCAAAATTCAGTGGCTTTATCTACGATCGAGGCTGAATACATTGCAGCTAGAAGTTATTGTGCTCAAATTCTGTGGATTAAGCAACAGCTCATAGATTTTGGTATTGAACTTAAAAATATCTCCATAAAATGTGATAATACTAGTGCCATCAATTTGACCAAAAATCTAATTCAACACTCTAGATCAAAATATATTGAAATTAGATATCATTTCATAAGAGAACATGTTCAAAATAATAAACATAATACTTGAATACATAAATACTGAAAATCAATTAGTTGACATTTTTATCAAAGTACTTAATGAAAGTAAAATTTGTAAAATTAGAAAAGAATTAGGCATCTTAAACCCTTCTGCTTGAATTTCAATCATAATTTCACTCTCCAAATTCATTTAAAATTTTTTGATTTCATTATCTTAATTTTGGGAGTCATCTATCATTTTTTGAGAATTTTTCAAGATAATTAAAAATCATCAATACTATTCAGATATCTTCTTCAATTTTTTTCAATGAAATATTCAATCAAAAATTATATCAAAATTTATCTAGACTCTCAATGACCCTCTCAACTCGATATGACCAATTTTAAATTTTTTAGTTTGAATTTTCTCTCTTTTTTAAATAATTTCTCCATTGCTTGATGCAACCCTAGATGGAATGTCCCATTCATGCAAGTAGGCTCCCTTTAAGTGAGCCTACCCGAATTCTGTTCCATTAAAAAGGGGTTCCGGGATGTCTCAAATCCAAAGACTCTTCTTCTTTCTCTCGTCCCAACCTAGGAATCTCATCCTAGATCTCTCAAAAATCTTAAAATTTCTCAAAATCGAGATCTACTCTCCACAAATTTACTGTTCTCACGGCTCATTTTTTTAGTTTTCTCTAAATTCCAAACTCTAACCCTCAAATTCATGAGAAACTCTCCAAAAATCGTCTTCTCCTTTTAGTTTAAGTTCAATTCGATCCTTCTCCACCCTCTTGATCATTATCCACCATCTTCTTGGGACATGGCCCCCAAAGTGAGAATGCCACAAAGGAGGAAATCCGTGAGATCCATGGAGGCAGAGGAAAGGAAAAAGAAGGTAGCACATGAGCTGACCCAAGCTTCCCCGCCAGTGACACCAAGTAAGATTCCATTATCTGCAAAAAAAGTTACCTTGGGTAGAAACGTTGACTTCAAATTTTTAAGGCATGATGGTTTTTCCATAGGAGATAAGCTGATTAAACAAGGTTGGAAATCTTTTTTAAGTTTGTCCGAACCAGTGTATATTGATTTGGTGAAAGAGTTTTACTCTAATTTGGTTTTCAATAAGGGTGTTTTAAAGTCTACTATCAAGGGAGTTCAGATTATCCTAAATGCTCCAAGGCTAGGAAGGTTACTTCAAATGCCTTGTGAAGGTAGCTATTTAGATGAATTATCCAAGAAGGAGATTGGACTCAGGACTATTCTTGGGAGAGTTGATGTGGAAGGTTTTCTGAAGATTGAGGCTAAAGATCTTAGTGTGGAGATGAGACTACTCCACCATACGATATCCAAGATTTTCTTCCCCAGAGGGGGAAGATATGATCTGATGATGGAGAAAAATATTTGTCTCATGCATCATGTAGTTTCAGAAACTCCCCTGAACCTTCCCTTCCTGATGATAGATGCCATGAGGAAAGCCTTGAACAGGTCCAAGGCTCCTTTGCCCTATGGTATGGCCCTTACAGTTATTTTCAGAGAGTCAGGAGTCAGTTTTGAGGGAGAGGTTGTTTGTAGACTATCATATATTGATACCTACAACAATCACCCTCTTAGACACATCGATTTTGTGAGAGTTGATGGCTGATGGATCAAGAGTCGAGCTGTAGCTGTTGAGGAGAGTGATCAGGAGGAGGAGCATGCTGAGGGGGAGGGTCTATCTTCTCTTGTGCCTAGGCTGAGTTCAGCTGATCTGGATAGACTCAGACTTACTGTGAGGGATATCCTATCTCAGTTAGATGGTATTAGGATTCAACTTCAGTCTAGGTCCTCTACATCTACTAAGCCAGCATTTGTACAGCCCATTGCTTTTCATCCTCCTGCTTCTTCATCTCGGATCAGACCCTTCGATCGAGGATGAGGTTGATCCTGTGTTATCTATTTTGATTCCTTACTCGATGCCCAGTCTCTCTGACTTTATCATTTTATATTAGATTACTTAGTTATATTTTGTAGGTTGGATATACGAGAGCTTTATGCTCATTATGACTCTTGTAACCTCTCTTTTGGTGTAAATGAATAAGGTTGTTTTCATTTAACTCATTTCTCTTTGGATAATGAATGTTTATTATCATATCTCTTTGGATGAATGAATGTTTATTATCATGTCTTTTCGGATGAATGAATGTCTATTATCATTTTTTTCTTGGATGGACGAATGGATGCTCTATTTTCTTAATACTTGACCTAACACCATGAAAATCTTATTCTCCTAGTTATTCTTTTTGATGATGTCAAAAAGGGAGAGAAATAATGGTAAATGGTGAAAGTGATGTATTTGTTATAAAAAGAGAGAGAAATAATGGTAAATAAAAAATAATAATGGTAAAGGAAAAAAAATAATGGTAAATGATGAAAATGGTATAGTTGTTAAAATTTTTTGCTCTTTTAAAGTTTTTTTAAAAAAAAAACTTTTTGCTCTAATGTAGTACTCTATACTGATTCATCCATTTTTTTTAACTCTGATACATCATTTTTTTACTTTCATTTTGATAATATTTGAAAAATTACTCTGATCAACTTATTTTTTTCTTAAATGCTCTACTAATCTTATTTTTGCACTGATACCAAAGTGATTCGATACGTTCATTTTTGATTCTTTCTCAATTTGTCTCATTCTTGCCTTAATATCAAAACAAAAAAAAGAGAAAGAAATATTCCCTTTCATATCTATTGCTCTGATACTAGAATTAAGGAAGAAAAGAATAAAATTTTTTTAGAAACCATCTTTGCTTCAATAAAGAATTTTTTTTAAATGGAACACTCTTTATATAAGAAAGGGGGAGATTTGCTTTCAAATGATCAAAATAATCTAATTCATACAAGAAAGGAGAGGATTTTGATTGAATAAGAACAATTCTTAGAAATTCTCTAATTCCTTCACAAATGGTTTCAGCTAAATGAATTAAATTATTAAAGTTTGCTGAAAACATGTATATCATGATCCTCCATGTTGAATCCTTGGCATAATTCTTCTAGTCTTCACAAACCTAAATTTCTTGAGCTTTAAAGATATTTTTTATGTATACTCAAATATTTTATCATCATCAAAAAAGAGAAGATTGTTGCTCCAAGAATTAATTTTGATGATCATAAATCATTTGAGAAAACTATTAATGTGTTTCCTATTTTTAGAGATTATTTTTGTGATGTTTCAGGTAGTCCAAGAGATTAGGTGTAAAAAGCTTTATCAAGTATGCCAAAAGTTGAAGTTTCAGCAAGTTGGAGAAGTTTTTGAAGGCTTTTGAGAGTATCCAAATTGATTTGAATCCACTTGAGAGTGTTTAGAAGTGTTCTGATAAGTTTCGAACCTTAAATATATGAAAAATTAGATTGGAACAAAATAGGATGATCCATCTGGGTCATCTCCTTTCGTTGGGCAGCAGTACGCTTCATTTTGGCTCATGAGACGCAGTGGGACGACCCACCTGGGACGACCCATGTGATTGAGAGACCCACTTGAGATGATCCCTGAGACTCTGAGATCAAAATAGAAAGCTGAATTTTCTGTGTGGCCTATTGGGATGCCCTATGGGATGTCCCAATACCAGTGGGATGCCCCATGGGATGTTCCATTCCTGCGAGCATGCATAATGGCTAGTTTTCAACCCATTTTTGGTATATTTAATGTGCATTAAATGCACTCCAACGGTTCTAAACTAACTTTACGACATTCTCAAAGATAAATGGCAACTATAAATGCTCTTTTAAAGTAAAAAATTATAAGATTTTACAAGCTCTAAAGTTCAAAATTGAGAAAAGTATATTCAGCCCTAAAAAAGAGAATAGAAATATTTAAGCACTTCACCAACCACTCTCCAACTGTAATCAAGTGTGAAATTCATTGAGGGTGTATAGCAAAAACTTTTTTTCCTTAAGTATTATATTTCTATTATATTTATTGTATTTATTTAAAGAGATTGTATGCTGAATTTTCTGTACCCTATTTTTTTGAATTTGTTTTTGGGTGTTTGAGTTTTGGGGGGTTCTAAAACTCATTTGGGTTGATCCAAACCCTGAATCGGATTGTTGAAGGTTGGTTTGTACCCAAAAAATAAGTATTCTTGTTTGGAAGGTAAGGATCGGAGGTGTCCGATGTGGTGTAATCTTTGTAATCCGTTTAGTGGATTGAATTCTCAAGTAGAGACTTAGGGAGTGGATGTAGATGCAAAGTTGGCACCGAACTACTATAAATTTTTTATGTTTGTTGTGCTTATCTTTCTTTACTTGCTCTTTGTGTTTAATACTTGTTTATTTTTTATTGGTGTTTAATTTTATCTATATTGTAAATCAACTCACTCCCCTCTACACCTTAGCACATTGTTCAAGTGTTCTAATCCTTAAAATTTTAAAAAGATCCAATTCACCCTCCCTCTTGGGCTCTATATCTGGGCAACAGTTCTCTTCAAAATTGATCTCATTTGTTGCTTTTTCTTAAAGTGTGACTTTAATCTTTTCGTTGCTGAAAGATTTGTCTATAATCATGTGTATAAATATTGTGTGTATAATATAGGAAAGCTCTTTTTTTTGTTTTTATAGCTGTAAAGGTACTTGCCTTTCGAGCAATAGCTCAACATCTCTTTTAGAAATTATTTTTTCTCTTGCTCGTATATTTTTCACTTCACTTATTCCACTGAGCTTTCCAATGATCTCTGTAATAATAATAAAAATAATTATATTATATCAAGTATTGAGAATCAAATACATTAAGCTATGTGTGGTATATTTTTATTTTTTACCTATCAGACATATATTTTTGTTGCAACTTTCAGATATAAGAGGCATATCTGCAAAGTAAAAGTAGAATAGTAGAATCTCAGTGGTTGGAGTTTGTACTTCTTGAAGAATTATTGTGAAGTAGAAAATTATTCGCATATTGTTTGAAATAGCTCTATACTTTGAGTAGGTTTCAACAACTTTGAAATTTGTTATGTAGCAGCAATGGCCTTCTTGGATTTTTTGTCTAAATTTCTCAATTTGGACGTTGCACTCAATGGCTTATATCATTGTTATCTGTAACATTAGAATAGATAAATTTTTATTTTTCATAGTTAAAAGCAAGTCTTATATAAATGTGTTTTGTGCCTACCATTTTGTCCAACAGGATCAATTCCAATCCAATGTTTTCATTTGTCTTTGTATTGATTGTTTACCACAAGAGTATAACTCTAGCTTTGATGGTCCATGTGTCTTGTTCAGTAGAGAGTCCACTCAAAAGTGAGTATTTTTTTTGATATCCATTGACCTATAAAATTTCAAGCATAAGGAAGGACTGTGTTTTAAAAGGGGGTAAGGGATGAAAGTAAGAAGAAAAAGAGAAATGATGTTATGCTGTTTAATTTAGTGATAAGTGATGTTGATACCAATCAATTAGCATATTTGATATTAGTGAAAATTTTTGGATAGACAATATTTTTGCATGGCTTGGATCTTCAGCTTCTACATCTATTACCAGTATGTATAGTCCATTCTTGCTTGTGACTTTTAATAGAGCGACATATAATTATCCATGACAAAAATCTTGCTTGGGTAAATATAAACCAATATGGTTTAATGTTTGGCCTTAGCTCTTGTTTATAGTCATTGCAAAGCAAATGGATAAGGAAAACTGTCTTCTTTGGAGATTGAATGGTCACTTTGATTCGTTGGGTGATAAAATGAGTCGAGAAATGAAGACTTTTTGGCCAATGTTCTCTCCGGTGATGAATTTAGCTTGCACAAACCATTTTCCAAGTTGAGTTATAATAAGTCTTGTACCATTGCATAAGCCAGCACTTTGGTTGACGTTGTAAAGCAGCATGATAGGAACACCATCTTTTAGTCGAAAAGCATGATTTGGTCAGCCACCAAATTTCAATGAATTGAAAAACTCAATTGGGTAAAGGGCATCATCATCACCAAAGTTTGTCGAGTTTCTACAAATTGAATCTGAGCTGAAGTATATTCTTTCTTTTGTTGGAATTAGGTTGAGTATGTGGTCATTTTTTTGATGGACCGTTTCATTCTTTGGTGTAAGGATGGCTCTTTCTTGCAAGAAATGCTCGTCTGTCAGTTTAGCGGCCACATCTTGATAAGTGATTTCAACTATTTTTGGTATTACATTGTAATTGCGGTCCATCATAAGCTCATGTGAGATTTCAATCCATTGCTTACCAGTGTCAGATCCTTTACCATCTCCGACATTGAGGATCCATTGTGCAAACTCGGCACTTAAACTTGTGCAACACCATTTTTCAAATGCATATTTTTGTGCAGTCGATAGATCTCAAAATATTATCACAGGTATGATCATTTAGTGGAGGCATGTACTATATCTTCTCTCTTGCCTTTAGGGACAACTAGTAATATTTGGTGAAAGTCTCCTCCAAGTATCATTGTCATTCCATCAAATAGTTTATTAAGACTATCCGAAAAAGAAGAGCGCCATATGTCTCTGAGTATACGGTCTAGTGCCTCAAAGCAATGTTTGTGTGCCATCAGTGCTTCATCCCATATAATAAGATTTATTTTGCTCAACAATTCTGCCAATTGTGTGAAGGAAATATGCGGTAGTGCTATGCATACAATTTTAAAATTTTTGTGCAGTGAAAAAGAAAGATTAAACAATTTAATCTTAATCATATGTATAAGATCTAATCTAAATTGTCATTCCATGATCTATGATATGAAAAATATGCACTTTAGATTTGAAAATAAAAACACATATCGATCTCATCGATGCTGAAATTCTAGATCTAACTATTAGATCAACAATATGATCAAGATAAGTTAGAAATAATTATAAAACCAATTAAATCTTGATCTCCTCTGGTCCAACGATTGGAGAGGATGTTCTTCAGATTACTCACAATCACACAAAATCATCTGGCCTCTATAAGAAAATTCATGTGAAGACTGACGCAGATCAGGGGCTTAGAGGTGCTAGCCTACAAGCAACTTCGATGGCTGATCTCTTTCTTTTTCTTCAAGTATCTTGGACACTCCAAAAGATCAAGAGATCTGAAGGAGGAAGAGAGGAGGAGGAGAAGAGCTCTGAAAAATAAAAATCAGTAAGAAAATTGATGTATGATGCCAAGAAGAGGGGACCCCTTTTTATAGGCAAGGAATTAGGATTTTCATCTAAGAGAGGGTGCCAAGAGTCCACGCCAAACATCTTTTGGCATCCTAAAAATTTCCAAAAAAGGTTCTATGGCTTGAAGAAGGAATCAGATGTCTCACACGCCCAAAAACTCTCCAAGAAAAATAGAAAAAAATCATTAAGGTGCCAACAACTTTCTTTGTACAAAAAATCTCTTTTCTTATTTTCATCTTATCTCTAATTCAGATCGTATTCAAATTAGGTAAAGATAGGATTATGAGTCATCAATCATTGCCACCCACCCTTATTGGGTCTACTATTTTGATGCTAAAAAGGTCAAGCCAAATCCTATTTGATGTGGAGATAAGGGCATGGGTCCAAGTGTGGCGCAAGGAGATAAGGATAGAGTCATAGTCGATTTGGACTCTTCATTTCTAATTCAATTCTAATTCAAATCAAATTTGAAATGAATCCACTGATAGAAATGAAGCTAATCCAATTAGAAATCTAAATATCTCAATAAATTTCTAACTCAATTAAGAATTAGCTGATTTCAAACCTTGATCGAATCATGATCAAATTTCTTCTGTAATTAGGATTGATCATATCAAACCTAATCTGAGTTGAACTGAATCTAATTCAATTAAACTTGATCCAAAGCTATTTACTTAATAATATTGAGTCAATTAGTAATCTAATTATTAATTAATTTTTTATAAATAGTAGAGTCTCAATCTCATGGGACTCTCCCCCAGAGTCTCAGTCTCAGTCCCAATGAGACTCCTCACCAGAGTCACAATCTAATTGGACACTTCAGTCATTAGATCTGATCAAATCTTCTAATGCATGTGACTTCATAGGTTCGAACCTAAGCTGGTAGCATAGAAATAACTTTTTATACCAATCGATGTAACCATCTAACAATGATGATCCAACAATCGGATAGGTCGAAGTATTACAAAGCAACATTCTAGAACCTACTGCGTATGGTTACCGTATAATTTATCCCTTTGATCCAAATGCTCAAGGTGACCTAGAATTTAACTGTCAACCCTAATTAAGTCGATCATATTATATTTTAACCTTTCAAATCCATCATATGGATTATTCTGGTCAAAATTTTACTAAATTGAAATACACTGATATATATCTCCTATTAATTCAGAGGGATCAATTTTATTTTGACTCACATACCGACTTGATAAGTACTTGACTGCACCCAGTATCCTTCTATCACTGAGTTAGAAACTCAGATGGTTCGATACTAAAGTACAGTGAGTTGCTTACAAGTCACCGTAGTGATCTCAGGATTGAAGGATACTTATACCTATACCCTTTATGAGCTAGTCTTGACAGCAGAATGCTTGAAAAATGGTCATGTTCGATGCGAATATACTCTTACATTCCATCTGCATGCCATAATAGTATCCTACACTCCTTGATTAAGAGGACAATTAACTCATATGGCACACAACGATCTATACTCGATATTGCTATTATCCTATTAATAGCATATCATTTGGTTGCAAATATTTTTAAGGACTAAATGATAAATCTTTCTTTATCAATTAATTATAGTCCTAAAGATTTCATTACAATACAGGAGTTCAAAATAAGATGAACAATTTGTAATGAAAAAGTCAAATAATTTTTATTAATAAAAATTCAAATACAATTTACAAGAATGAGCACAATCATCAACAGGTTGACGATTGGCTTTGGGACATATTTTTCAATATTGTGTTCCTTGCTTTATCTCACATATTGTATCTTCTGTTAAGTTCAACGGGATGTGAAACCTTGAATGGGCAGTTCTACCTTCAGGAAGCAGTAATGATGTAATTCCAAAAGATACTACAGTAAGAGCAATATGGCTCTCTGACCTTCGTTTTGTTAAAATTATTTTTCATAGATAAGTCTTTCCTGTTCCTCCATGGCTATAAATGAAGAAAAGCTTGCCTTCTTTTGTCGTTGCTGATTTGACAACTACTTCAAATATTGCAAGCTGGTTTATGTTTAAGCCACTATAAAACTTTGTGAATTCCATCTAAAGCTCTTTTCTATTGTAGTTTGTCTCCTCAGTAAGAAGTCTATTGTTTAATTCTCATAGTAGCAATGCGTTTGGCAATGGAATATCCTCATAATCTCTTAATGATTTGCATGACCTTTGCAGTATTCGTTCAATCTCAAACAATGCATAGCTCTATATCTGTTCTTCAGTTAGATGAAGCTATGGCTGATTTAACTTTTTTCTTTGTATGTATAACACATCTTCTGATAATATTTTGTAATTAACAGTCTAAAGTTCTTTTGGGTTAGCAACTTCACAATAAAGTAGCAGCATTGCAAAAAGTTATCGCAGTTGATGACCAAATCTCCAAAGGGATGTCTCTTGTAAACAATCGTGCCATTCTTTATCATCATCAAGCAATCCAAGAGCATAGCAAGCTACCTTGAATGTTGAATAGAGGACTTTATTTACTGTTCGAATATTTTCAAAGGATGTAGAACCCCTAATAGTATTTAGTAACATCCTCAAATAATAACGTTCATCATTTGTAGGATGGGCATAGAATATTCTGCCTACGCTTTTGCCGGTCTTCCTTTTTGTCTACTCTAGAACATGTTTGTGCCATACCCATTTTGTGGGGAACTCAACATAAGTTAGTTCTCTAGCTTCTTCATGTTGCTCGTTTGCCTTCATCCATTTTGTGAACATGGTTCTATCAACTTTTGACTTTCTCAGTACATTTTCTAAATTTGCAGTGTCAGCAAAAACTATTGTTTGTTCATTTGGATGATGAAAATTGAGTCTCTCAACTGAAGGGTCTTTATAATTGATGACAAATTTAAAAATTCTCCAACAGACCTCTGATGCTGAAATGTATCTACAGTCCAAATAAGCTTTGATCTCATCAACCTCAATATTTCTATTTGCAGATGCATGCACATTATCGGCATTTGTCTTTTCAATGACTGCACTGACTCTATCATGGTCATTATTTATGTACTTAAATAAGTACTTAACTGATCGTGAACGATTGCAGAATTCAATATTTATGTGTGCTTGATACTTTATTAAGGGTTTTCTATTGTAAGGCACCATATAAGCATTGTCCAGTTTGGCTCCATTTTTTATCACGGTGTTGCCATTGTTCCCCCTGTGTATTGGAATGCCTTCTTCATCCAATACAGTTTGGTTGTTGTATTTTTTTGAAAAATATTTGATGCAACAGTTATCAACCATACACGGAGAAGATGATCTGCTTTTATCATATGGACCATATATCATGTATGTTTGAACAGCAAAATAACCTTCAGGATCTTCAATTTTATTCGATATTTCTACATTTATTATTTTATCAATATATGAAAGATCTGCATGCTTGTCATCAAGATGCAGAAAAACCAACATGTGTGCATGAGGGAGACCACATTTTTGAAACTCAATCATATAAATAATTGTATGTTTGTAATGACAAACGGTCAACATTGTGACAATAATATATGTGCTATAGGAAGTAGAATTTTTTTTTATCAGATATAAAAGGAACTTACACATACGGCTGAAGTATTTTTTTCTTTCTTATATCAGACAGTAGTTCTAAAAGTTTGAAGTGAAACACGTGATTCACTGCATAAGCTCTATCTTCTAATTTTTGGTACGAATCAACCTCATCTATGAATTTTTATATTTCTGGCCATTTTGGGTTGCAGGTAAAAGTGATAAAAATATTTAGGTAGCCAGTCCATCTGCAAATTGCCATTGCATCTTGGTAGTTCTGTACCCTGTATCGTGGATTCCTAATGTGGGATGATGGAAGGATAATTGTTTTCCCAATAGAATGTGCCATTGTGTCCCCGCATGAAACTGCATCTTGCACTCCTTTGAGTAGATCAGACCATAGTGTTGCTTGATTTTCTCTTATCCAACAAAATCTTTGTTCTTCAATTGCAGTGTAAGCATCAACTATGAATTGTTGGAAAAGACGGCCACCCCTTAACAATAGGTCTGATTTATCGGTATGCTGTTGCAGTCGGTAAGCATAGTACTGTCTCATGGTCAGCATTTTTCTTTTATGGGTTTCGCTATCAGGACGACTCCTGTGTTGGATGCCCATTCTATATCCATCCTCATCATAAGGAAATAATAAGGGGTATTGCATTGCCATGAAAGTTGGGTGTAATTCAGTAATTCTTTGAAGTCCCCTTGTCTTATGCTCGATTATTATGTCTCTTCTCCTATTTTTCTTATCAAAATTATCAACTATTAATGCAGCTACTTCAAAGCAAGTTGGTAAGTTATACCGACGACCATCAGTCTTGCGACGATTATTAGTCGTAATCGTAGCTCTGTGTCATTTGTTCCAACAAAACTATCTTTTGCCATTCTGAATGACTAGACCAGAACATTGTTAACATTTAACATGTCCATTAATTGCTACACAATGGCTGGATCCAAATGTGAGCCTTGCATTCATTTCTCAACAATTGATATTTTGTTTTCAACTTCATGCTTCGTATCATATATATATAGCTATGCCAACTGTGAATTTTCTCCCTCAGGCAGTAATAATGATCCAATTTTGTGATAATTCTGTCCATTGATTCAAAATACATATGGCCCACTACCATCGTTAATTGTCTGATCAATACGGCCGCCCATTGATGTGAAGGAAAACAACGAATTGTAAGACCTGATATTATCTCAAAATATTTTTGATTGACTTTCTCCTCTATAATCCATCAAAGTTTTCAATAGTGGAGATGGTTGTTTAAGCAAAGACAGTTGCACTTTTTCTGCTTGACAACATATGCTAAATTTTGGACTCTTATTGGTGCATAACCTATTTTGCCTCATTTCATACCAGATTTTTGCTCTACAATACTCACATATGCATGTTTGTCCTCCAAAGTCACATATTTCCGTTGTACAATCTACAGGTCAATAAATTTTACAATAAAAATCTATTAAATTTTACTGTAAAATTTATATTTACTATAAACTAATTTACATTTACTATAAGAAACTAACTGGCCAATGTGTTTTGTCTTCAGGTGTTTCTTTTCTGTGTGAGAATTTCTTTGCGACGTCGTTGGGCAACATGGGCTATTTCATCTCTGCATGGCATTGCACTGTAAAAATTGTAAATTGAACAGTTGCCTGAATGTCGCAACTTTTTTTGTGAAAGAATAAATTTCTGACGCTGCCGAGCAGTGCGAGCTGTGTCCCTTATATCATGTAGAAATTCAGCTGATGATACCATTATGAGATCATCAGTTGATGATATGGTGGGTGAACGTCCAACATGAACATGCTTGTTGTTGGAGACATCAGGGCATAGCGAATTGATATCTCGTAACCATTTTGTACCAAAAGTAGTTGATATTGTTTCACAACTCGATGTGGCCAATGCTTGATCAGTCAAAAAAAAAAAAAAATAAAATATAAATTATTTGATTTAAAATCTCTCATGACTCATCGGGACCCACTCCAAGTGCCCTATTTTTAAAAGAAATAAATTAAATAAAAGAAAGAGAGAAAAGAGAGACTCTCTCTCTTCTTTTTTTTCTTCGTTACAACAAGGAAGAGGTTATTCTTTGAAGGCCGGCCATCTCCCATGATAGTAGCTCTCGAGGAGCAGCAACCCCTCACGGTTATTATCAGTGTATCTGTAGTTGTAGTGAGAGTAGCAGAAGTATTTGTTATTTTTGATGTTTCAACAATATTAAGATCTTCATTATTTTTTTTGACAAAATGTTGCATACTCATATGAATCCATAACTGTTATATATTTATTTATTTAAAAAATTAATAATATAAATATGAAAAAACGACATCATATATAATTAAGAACTAATAAAATGAAATAAATGATAAAATAAGTGCAGCACAGACATAATGAAAGAAAAAAATTATTAAAAATATAATTTCATAAATCATGTATAATTTTAAAAAATAGTTATTTATTTTCAAATAAATATGAAATATCTCGAAAAAATAGTTTATTACTTACCTCTTGCAGAATACTGGATAAACGGATCAATTAACCTTGAAGATATTCTTCAGAACTTATTATTCAAAATTATACTATTATATTAATTTTAATTTAGAAAATAAATCTTAAATTAAAATTTAACTAAAAATCAGATCGAAAATTTCAAGAAAACAAAGAGAGACAACAAACATGATGGAGAGGAAAAATTTAGAGAGAGAAATTTTTTTAAATTTTAAAAAGAGAGGATGAAGAGAGAAAGTAGAGAGAAAAAGAGAAAAGAGAGGGGAGATAGAAGAGAGTGATTTTTTTTTTTTTTCTCTCCTTATTTTTTTCATTCTTTTTTTTTTCTACGTGAAACAGAGCCACTTTTCTTTTTCTTTTTCTTTTTCTTGTTTTTTTTCCTTCTTCATGGGACAGAGGACCCATGCGGTCCTCTTCCTTATTTTCTTTTACGGAACAAGAGAGCTCTTGCTCCTCTTGTTCTCGGGCTAGAATGGCAACCACCCCCATCGACGACCCTCAAGGCCGGAGGGGCAGTCCACGACGACCCTCCACCAGCCAGTTCCGATTAATAAATCAATTAAATCAAAGAAGAGAGAGAAAAGACTTTTCTCTTCTTCTTCTTCTTCCTTCCAACAGGAGGTTTGGCTCCCTGTTGTCCCTCTCCCTTGCACTGCCATGGAGGATCAGGACCGGCCACCCATGGCGGCAGCAGTGAGGGGAGGAAAAGTAAAATAAAAAATAGGGGCTGCCCTGTTCAAGTAAAACCACCGGCTGCCGGCTTCAATCACACGCTGGCGACGCAGGACAGAAAGAAGAAAGAAAAGGAAAGAGGAGCTCACCTTGCTCCGATGGGCAGAGAGAAAATACAAATGAAAATGAAGAGAGAGAAGAGAGCCGCGCCCTCCCTCTATTCTTCTTCTTCTTCGTGAAAAAACAGGGGACCCGAACCCAATGCCGTTGGAGAAAAAAAAGGGAAAAAAGAAAAGACCGGCCGTTTCATGGAAGAGCTTAAGCAGGGAAGATCTAAGCCACGGAATAATCCAGTGATATCTCACCGGAATCAGGCCAATCAAAGCCGCTTTCTGATAGAAATTATAGAGAGGGGAACTCTAAAGAAATAGAGGCGGAGCTTACCTCATCTCTGGCGAGATTGCTGGCGGCCACAATGAACTTCGAACTGGGAATGGTGATGGAAGCCAAAATACCGAAATCAAACCAAGAGAGAGGTTCAGGATGCCTCTCGAGGGGTGGTGAGCCGACTAAATAAGCAGCGAGGCTGCCAGAGTTTGAGAAGGAGACGGTTTTCGTCTCCGTCTCACATGGGGATTCCTTTTCCCGACTCAACTCGGGAAACATGCCATATGGACCTCGTTCAACACCAGCCACGAGTCAGAGCCCAAGCTGTATCCTAAACACTCATGCTTTTTTAGATACACGTGGCACAACAAAACTTACAGAAACTGAATTGGCAACACCATAATCTTTCTTCACAGAATATATATATATATATATATATATATATATAGTTTAGTTGGATATGCATATGTGCTCCGATATGAAGTCGCGATGGTTTGCTTAGAAAAAAGAAGAAGAAAAAAGAATAGAAGAACGAGATAGTGGTTTGTATGGGGATTTACTGTTGCTTCAGGGAAAGGAAGTTGAGGCTGGACATTTTTACCGCTCAGGACCATTGGCTTGGTGGCCTAATCATGAAGGCAAGGATGAGAAAGGTGGTGATTTGAAAAAAGTTTATTTTAGGCTGCACTTTTGTACGTACATATGTGCAGTTGCTCTGAAATGGAATCCTTTTTAAGTCAATGATTTGAAGCTTTACGGAGCATCACAGGCTTAAGGGAAGCAGCGTTAGGACAGCACATGTCTTGGTGCAAATCATTCTGGAGTTCAGAGCATGCAAATGATTTTATTTTTTGGTCATATCACCTGTCAAATACTTCTCCTCCGTATTGGGACTCGATATCTATCGTTTTGAAAGTAGAAATTTCTTATTTTGGTAGGAAGGATCATCCTCGTCGAGGCCTCAATCTAACCATGTAGTTGAAGTCTTACTTTTTATTGAAAGCCTTGAAAGTTAAAAGTTTGCAAATTTTTTTTTTCACTTGGGAGATCCCAAATGGAGGCTTGAGTGGCACCTTGGTGACGTTGGAGGCATCTTGCAACTGTCAAGGCGAGAAGGGGTTTGGTTTTGGTAACCTGATAACTTGCAATTGGATCCTAGCTTTAGAAGGCTGGGGATTCTTATGGTTTTGGCAGAAGCTTGATAAGGACCAGTTCTAGTAGAATAAGGATAGCTAGGCTACATAGATAGATTATCCATTGCAAGAAGAACGCATTCGAGTGATAGAATTGATTTTCCCTTTTGCTTGCTTGGTTAAGGGAAAGTAGATTTTTTTTTTTTTTTGTTTTTTGGGAACTTTTTCAGGTGTTTCTAGATGATCTTTACTTCTTTGGAGGCTTGAGTGTGTCCGGGTTGAAGAAGCTTGTGACATCGGTATCTATACGATTTGGAGGTGAGTAGCTTGGGACATTTAGACGGGACTTTATAGATGATGGGCTTGCTAGTTACATTACTGTTTGTTTACTCTTAGTTTACTTTACTGAATGGAGGTTAGGAAGCTTGGCAAAACTCTTATTTAGAATTATGCATGAGCCTTATTCAATGCATAAGTGCTTATTTTATTTTATTTTTAAACTTGTTTGGAGTAGATTTGCACCCATGAAGTCGTGTCTTTACTTGCTAGCTGTGGTAATTTGGATCTTTTTGGGAGGTTTATCAAAATTTGTAAGTATGTGCGACCCAGATTTATATATATGCATGCATGCATGCCTGTATTTATGAACAATATTACATTTTGAAATTTTAAGATGTCAACGATGAACTTGCTTATATACAAAAAAGGTTAACTTTAACAAACTTCAGAAGCTACATTGCATAGGAGAAAAATATGATTTTTAGCATGGGTACAGAAAAGGAGTATCTAAGCAAAGGCATACAGTTTATAGCAAACATTTTTGATGTATTTGGAGTTCATGAAAATGATGAATGGATTTTGCTTACACCTTTTTATATTCTGATTGAATTACATTCTAAACCTGGTGTGACTGATGTGGCTATGCAGAAGAGCAATATCTTCTCTAGGCTACAATCTTCATTAAGGACTGCAGGTTGCTTAATGTTAAAGGTGGTGTAGTCATGAGATGTCATCCATGATAGATATATGCCACTTCGAATCCTATTAAGAAAGATGCAATAATTCTATTGGAAGGTCCAGGACCAAAATATTAATTGGAGTACATATTCTTGTATTCTTTTGTCCAAGTGGCTAAATGTTGAATTAAGTGCATGTTGATTTGTGAACTCATGTTAACAAGTACATGCATAATCTTATTATGGGAGGTGATTTTTGAAATATAATTCAATGAATGCTCAGAGGTAATTCATCCTAGCAGTACTTGCAGTTATGAATATACGTTTCTTAACTTAATGGCATACCTTTTGCTCATGTTGCTGTTATGCTGTTGAAGTGGATCTTAAATCTTCTTGTTAGGTGCAGGTTAGAAGTATTTTTTGTGGAACCAGATTTTGATTTTCGCTTGATTCCTTGTGGAAGAGTTTCCTGTCTTGCAGCTTTCTTTATTCAAATTTACTTTTATCCTTAAAGGTCTGAACTTTGAGAAGTTATAATCACAAGGGCCAAGTTCTTGGACATCAAGCGTGTGCTAATTGAAGCTAATGACATCATCAAGCTATGAGTCAATATTTACAACATAGGGAATGAGCTTAATTATATGCTCTTGTCTTCCTTAATAGTTTATATTTATAGAAGTTTGTGCAGCAACAATTAATGAATTTATTTATTTATTTGTATCTTCAGGTACCATTTTATCTGCTTTTGTCTTCCCTCTCTTCTGCTCACGCCAAGGCTATCCCTATCTGCCGTTGTCCATTCTTTTTCTACTCCTTCCCTCACTTTGCCCACACCACCTTGTACCCCCTCTCCCAATTGACCACGCCTCCCTCCCCTCCCCCCCCCACTTCCCTTCCCTCTCTCTCTCTCTCTCTCGCTCGTGCACCCATGCATGCAGTTGCTCAGTCACCCCACAAACCCCTAGCCATCTATCAGGACCGGTTTCTTCCCTCCCTCCCTCTCTGTATCTCCCCGGTCAGGTTGATTAGGGCCTATTTGGGCTTGTTGGGTTGGTTGGTCTTGGCCCAACTAATATTGGATCAGTCGGGTCGGGTCCGGGCCTTAATCATATACAGCGGGCCAATCTGAGGCTTTGTCGTTTAGGCCCGTTGTTGAGCCAGGTGCAAGCTAAGAAATCCATGTTAATAGTAGATTTTGGCTCTGCATAGACCCTACCTGGCCTAGAAGATGCTCAGGTCTGTATCGATGTTTTCTTGTTTGCTTCATCATTACCTGTGTATATTTCAGGAGTTCATTTCAATTTGTGAGGCATTAGAGCTTGTACCTGATGATGAGTTCGAGACATCTGGACAAGAAGGGGCAGATACTTTTGCAGCTCGACGGGCAAAAAAGGTTTTTCTTCTGTCACCATGGTGTTGTAGTATGTTAATATTTCAACTTAGAAGGTTATCTATCTCCTAGTTTATCATTTTCTGACTTCTTCTAAGGTTTATATGGATAGATATGTTATCACAAAAGGCTAACAAGATTACTCTGTCCTTAATTCTGTCACCTTAGTTGTCAACATTCACATTTTATTAGTTACGTGTTTAATCTAAGCATGTGTCATTTATAATGACCTACTTTTATTATATGAGATTTTATTTTTTTGGATCGTTTCATGTTTGTTCGGCTATTTGGGCATTGCCTTCAAGTTAAAAGTCTAAGCTTTGCGCAGTAGAAGATCTCACCTCTATGCATCAGAAAAATATATGATTTTATTGTAGTCTTATCTCTCCCTAAAGCTACTCTCTACTATGTAGTTGGCTTTGCCTAAGCAAAATCCATTATATTGGAACTTGGGACTATATGATGGACTATTTTGTGACCGTGAGAATAGCTTAAGCAAGACTTGAGAAATTACCCTATATAGGCTAAGGGTTGTCACTGTTTAGCATGGGCATCCTAACATAGGAAACTCCATATAACAACTTAGAAGTTAAGGATCCACTGCTGTGAAGTTGGTTTAGAGAAATTGAGAAATATGCAGTTTCACTCCAAATTCAAGTCCAGGATAACACATATATTTGCAGGGAAGATTTTTTTCAGGTTGCTGCTGTTGTTGTGCTTTTGATAGCCTGGGAGGCCAATTTCCACTAATAAAATCATCACCAAAACTTCCAGCTCTTGCAAACTCCAATAGCTGACAAAGTAACAAGTACCCCAAATCTGCAGTCTATTATCTGCCTGAAAGCCTGCAAGCCAGTCAGCTGGCTGATTACTTTCCTTTTAAGAATGCATGCATAGCTTGGAAAGATAGGAAGCTGTGCACCAGGAACAAATGTATAAGCGTGGCAGACTGGGTGTGTCTGTGTGTTTTGATCCAAGTGATGGCTGTCATTGAATCACCCTCCAGCCACCCTCATTTGGTCTGGAACTTCTCCTCAGCAACCACGAACCTTCCCACATGAAACAAAAAATTAGCATAGGGCACAAAGCAAGGTTGGAGTTTTCCCTGATTCTGCAAAGATCTAAGGTATTTAACAACCCTAGATATTTGGTTGATGCTATGCTGCACTTTAACATCCTTAAATGTTTGGCTGTTGCTATGCTGGTGACAGTCTAAGGTTATGACAGCCTTAAATGTTTGGCTGTTGTTATGCTGGTGTACATCATCGATCATGTGGCATGCCTACAGTGTGTGATGCCTACTTTTCTGGTTGGTTAGTGTAATGACCCGATTCAGGGAGCTACTTGTATGCTGCTGTTAGGTATATGATCAGGTAAATGTTGCAAGACTCAACAGAAAAGCACATTCATGCAGTTATCTTAGAAGGTTCCTGTTGAATGTACCTTTTGCCTCTTTTATACACTTGTAAACCTACACAGAACACTTCTGCTTCTTTTGTACATCTTAATCCATGTATATGGTGGATTATCTTTTAAATTTTTAACACATTGTTTTAAACATTATAGAACCTGCTTGTTCATTTTTCTCAAAAAAAAAAAAAAAAAAAAATCCTTGTTTGTTTTCTTGATCACTTGATGATCAGGTAACTTTTAGCATCTATAAACAAATGAGACTTGTGTTGCAGAAATGGACATAGTTCATGGATATTCTAGAACAGAAGTTTACATGCAACTTTTAGTAGTGTCACTTTGGGGTATATGTTAGTGTGAATATAACTATTACTCTATCCTGATTATTCACAATTTCTTTCATTTTTTTTTCAACCAAGGCTAGATTGCTCGATTCAAACGGCAGAGAGCTGCAGAAGCAAAGCTGCAAGAAATTAAAGAAAGAAAGGAGAGACGTGGACGATCATTGAGGGCGGCAGCTCTGTCGAAACCTGTGGAAGCTGGAGAGGAGGATGCACATGATGACGATGGAGAAGAAGAAAGAGAGGTTAGCTTCCATTTTTTGAGAAGAGAAGCTCCAGTTGTACATAAACTTGTCAGATCAGATACAAACTAATACTGAGGTGTCATTTGTTATTTGAAGAATCAGATCTGAGCTTTAAGTTAACATGCTTGTTTGGAATATTTTGCTTTTTGTATTGTTATCTACCCTTTCCCATTTTTAGTTATTAAACTTGATCTGCCTCCAGATGTCTCATAGGTAAAGTACTTTCAATCATTTAGATCCCCTAATTCTCTTTTTCCTTTTTCCCAGGTTGTTTCATAATTTTCATGCCATGCGCTGATATTACTATGTTAAGTTTGTTTGATAACCTTGAAAAATTCTGCTTACCATCAATCGTTTCTCTCTTACAAAGCATGCACATGTTCACTTGTTTTTATTATTGCTTGATTTTGTCTTGTTAGCAAATGCATTATTTAATGAGATTAATTTCATTTCATTGGGCTCCTTGTATATAATCAGCTCTGGGTATCTGCATATTTAACTCATGTTTGAGTAGGTTAGGATGTAGGGTTTTGTAAAGTAGTCACACTGATAACTGGCTAGACTATTTGGTGTCAGATTTATTTAAATTTATATCTTTCCAAGGACCAGTGAAAAATTTCTATCGTTGTATGATTGTATCCATAAAAGATACAAGTGCTGCTTATTTTTTAGGCGGGATCTCTTCTTTGCCTTCAGGAATCTTCACTTGTGTAATGGACCATGCGAGTGCCAAACTTGCTCCAATGCTCCATAACTCTGATATTGATGTGGTTTAGAAAATAATCATCTTGAGGTCTAGATGCTAAAATCTGTATTCAGTGAGTTTATCTTTCAGCTTGCGTGATACCTATTTTCAGAGGCAACCTTCATCTTTTCAGTCAAGTAAGCTGATTTAGCTTTTAAGTTGTTATTGCTATGAAGTTCCTTGAGGTTTAATGGGTAGCCTTTATTTCCTGATGCACTATCATCCATTGACTCTAGTTGTAGTCAGAATCATTTATCCACTATGCTACACCCAATTCAAATCTTTATAGACACAATGGGAATCTTTCTAGACACTATAGTCCTCCTAAGCACCAGCTTCCTAATGAAGTAATGTTCCTTTATTTCAACCAATTTTCTTGGTTACTTATTCTTTTTTCTTCTTTTTTTATTAATCTTGCATCAGTTCTTAAGACAAGTGAAGTATGTTACTGAGCTCTCGCACCTAGATCGAAGAATCCTTGGTGGCATGCATTAGCCACTCAGACATGCGTCAAACAGTTCACATGCTTATTAAAGTTTTTGGTTGTAGATTTTAGAGGCTGGTGGAATTGAATCAATGGAATATTTTTGACCCTTTAATTTCCAAGGAAGCATCACCAATTTTGTTGCATGCATATGTTTTTCACTGTACACAAAAAAGAGGTCCTGATCATTAGAATCTTTGGAATCGAAAGTTAGATGATGAATTACCTTGTACATTAACTAACACTTAATAACTAAGCACTTTATCAATTTAAGATAGAAGATAAAACACCTAATTGCATATTAATTCTACAATATTGAAAAATTAATAGAAGATATACTAAAGACTATTCATAATCAGAATTGCTTGTATATCTTTCATGTTATAGGAGGCTCTATATATAAAGCAATAAAGGTATAGGTACAATGAACCTATTGATCTCCTAATAATATATTTTCTAAACAGGA
Source organism: Elaeis guineensis (assembly GCF_000442705.2). Classification (NCBI taxonomy): domain Eukaryota; kingdom Viridiplantae; phylum Streptophyta; class Magnoliopsida; order Arecales; family Arecaceae; genus Elaeis; species Elaeis guineensis. Next base: position 12,684,893 of record NC_025999.2, on the reverse strand, counting down.
TTTGATATATTTTTTATTTAGAATTATACAAATTTCTTGAATCAATTATAATAGAAAATAAAACAATGACATTAAATATCTCCTACTTTAGATATGAAAATACATAAATTACAATTCCTGATTTGTAGATACAAATCAAAGAATGTAGGGATATTAACCAACACTCCTCCTCAAGCTGGTGCATATATGTCATATGCATCAAGCTTGTTATATATGTATGTTATCCTCAGACCTCGAAGTGATTTGGTGAAGATATCTGCTAGTTGATCGTTAGAATTCACAAATAAGATAGTGATTTCTCCAAAGATGATCTTTTTTCGGATGAAATGACAGTCAAACTCTATATATTTAGTCTACTCTTGGAAGACTAGATTGGAAACAATGTGCAAGGCTGCTTAATTATCACAAATGAGTTTTATAGAGCATACTTTGCAAAACTTCAATTCTTGAAGTAGTTGTCTCAACTATATAAGTTTACGTGTAGTAAGGGCCATAGCTCGATATTCTGCTTTTGCACTTGATCTGTCAATCACATTCTACTTGTTGCTTTTTCATAAGATGAGATTGTCCTCAATAAGAACACAGTACCCAAAAATCGATCTTCTATCATTACGGGATCCTGCCCAATCTGCATTTGTATATACAACAATATCTTTGTGGCCTCTATTTTCATAAATCAATTCTCTTTCGGGAGAACCCTTAATATATCTCAAGATCCAAATCACTATATCCCAATGACTGTCACAAGGAGAGTTAAAAAACTGACTTACAATACTAATAGTGAAGGATATGTCGGGTCTGGTCATGGTGAGATAATTTAATTTTTTCATCAATCTCTGATACCTGCCTGAATCTGAATAGGGCTCCCCTTGATTTGGTAGAAGTTTCACGTTTGAATCTATAGAAGTATCAATTGGTTTACAATCTAGCATGCCTAGTCTCTTCCAAAATGTCAAGGGCATACTTTCTTTGAGAGATGGCGATGCCTGTTTTTGATTGGGCTACTTCAATCCCAAGGAAGTACCGCAATCGACCCAAGTCCTTAGTTTGGAAGTGTTGAAACAAGTACTGCTTTAGACCTTTGATACTGTCATGATCATCATCTGTAATGACAATATCATCCACATAGACTACAAGGTAGATGTATAGATTAGAGGATAAATGTTTATAAAATACAGAGTGATCTGCCACACTATGGACCATGCCAAATTACTGTATGACTTTACTAAATCTTTCAAACCATTCTCGGGGAGACTGCTTAAAGCCATATAGCGATTTGTGTAACTTGCAAATTAGACTCGTCCCCCCCTGAGTAACAAACTCAGATGGTTGCTCCATATAAACTTCCTCCTCCAAGACACCATGTAAAAAGATATTTTTAATGTCCAACTAATATAGAGGCCAATGGTGTTGAGAAATATATCATAAAGTCAATCATTGAGGTTAATAGATGACTGTGCTTCATATAAGTATATGAATTATAAAATGATAAATATTATCTGACAGATTCATCATAAAAAATATATCTTCTAAAATAGAACTCATATATTATGATGAAGTCTTTAGAACTACTACCAAAATGATAAAGAAAGATTTATCATGTGGTTTTTAAATCCTGCTCGCAATCAAATGATACAATTATCACAAGGACGATAATTGTATCGAGTGTAGGTCATTGTATGTCATATTAGTTGGTTGTCCTCTTAATCAAGACGTGTGGTGACACGGATATGACATACGGATGATATATAGGAGTATATTTCACTTAGCGTGACCACTTTCGAAGCACTCTGCTGTCAAAGACTGCTCTGATGGGATATGGGTATATGTGTCTCTCGGACCTAAGGCTACCTCGGTGACTTGCAAACAACTCACTATGTTTTGATGTCGGACTATCCGAATTTTTAATTCGATGATGGAAAATTTTTAGGTACAGTCAGGTACTTGTGAAGTCTGAATGCGAGTCAAGATGGGATTGATCGCTCCAAGTAAAATTGAAGATGATACATCATTATGTTTCAATTCAGCAAAACTTTGATCAAAGTAATCCTAGTGAGGAGTCACAGGATTTTTGAGGTTGAGACACAATATGGATCACTCATCTTGGATTGACAGTTTAATCCAAAGTCGTCTTTGAGTATCGAGTATCAAAGGGATGAATTATACAATAACTATATCCACATGGATTCTAGAGTGTTGCTGGACATACATTCTGCCTATCCGGATGTCGAGTCTCTTTGCTAGATGGTTACATCGATTAGTACAGAAATTATTTTTGTGCTATCGATTTAGGTTCGAACCTATGGGGTTACACATATAGAAGTACTTGTCTGATCAAATGGCTGATCGATGATTATGAATCGTTGAAGAGTTTAATTATCAATTTGCTTGATGATTAATCCTATGCAAAGATTACAATAAATATTTATTAATGGTTAGTAAATTAAAAAAATAATTAATTAATAATATAATTATTAATTGACTTAATTTAATTGAGCAATGGAGATTGGATTAGATCTAATTGAATTGGATTCAATTAAATTAGCTTTGGATTAATTGGATGTAGCCCTATTGAATAATAGGACTTATTCTAATTGATCTCAGTGATGCATGAATTTAAAATTATTTTAAATTAAATATAATTTAATTCATTTTATATAGGTTTGGATTGGATCTAACCCTATGGAATAATAGGCTTGATTGGATCAAACCCTAATATCAAATGAAGCACCTGATCTCCATTTAGAATCAATCTCTGGATCAATAAAGTTTTAATCTAACTAATTATAAATTCAATTGGGACCTAATAATTAGGCTAGGATCCAATTAGTTAGTTGGTTATAACTAATTCCTAAGTTAGTTAGGATTGGATCCAAAAATTAGTTAGAATTTGATCAAGATTTTGAATCCTATTTGGAATAGGACTAAACCCAAACCAAGTCACCCCATGTGATAATTAATTCCTTACGCCCTACTCTCTTTAACGTGAGATCCCACACCCTAAAAGAAGTGTGCGCCCTTTCCTCTCTTCCGTGAAAAATAGGGTGTCTCTCCCCTCCTTTTCTTGTCGCCAAATATAGGAAGGGGGGTCCAAGAGTTGGACGCCCCAAACTCCACACGCACAACCCCTTTTTCTCCTCATCTTCATGTGATTTTGTGAGGCTTTTCTTGCTAATTTTTGGGCATCAAAGAGAGACTTTTTTGCTGGTTATACAGCAGAAACTTGGAGAAGAAAAGTTCTTCCCAACGAGAGAAAGATAAGGAAGAAGATGGGTCTTCTTTCTTGTGCGCAGTCTTGAAGAAAAATGAGTTCTTCTTTCAGATTTTTTTTTAATTTTTTTTTCAAAATAAAAATTAAATTAAATCTGATTTTTAACATATAAATTTAAAAAAAAAATATTTAAAAAAATTTGGTTGGGGTTTGGGGGTTCTTGAAGTTTTAGATCAAGAAAGAAGAAGGGTCTTCTTTCTTGTGCGTAGTCTTGAAGAAGAAGAAGTTTTTTTTTCAGATTTTTTTTATTTTTTTAAGATAAAAATTAGATTAGATCTGATTTTTAATATATAAATTTAAAAAAAAATATCAAAAAAAATCTGATTGGAGTTTGAGACTTCTTGAAGTTTTAGATCAAGGAAGAAGATGGATCTTCTTTCTTGTGTGCAGCCTTGAAGAAGGAGTTCTTCTTTCAGATTTTTTTTATTTTTTTTTCAAGATAAAAATTAGATTAGATTTGATTTTTAACATAAAAATTTAGAGAAAAAATATCAAAAAAATCTGATTGGATGTTTGGGGATCTCTAGAGTTCTAGATCAAGAAGAAAAAGGGAGAAGTAGAGAGAAGAACGATTTTTCTCTTAGATCTCTCTTTTAGATTTTTTTAGATCTCAAGATTTTATGTGATTTTTAATATGAAAAATTAGATGAAATCTGATTTTTATCATAAAAAATTAGAGAAGAAAAATTTTTCTTAATGGTGTGAAAGGAAGAGAGAAAGGTTCTCTCTTATGCATGAGAAATTGAGAAGAAATGGTTCTTCTCTTGATTTCTATTATAAAGATCAGATGTATAGATCCAAAAAAAAAAGGAGAGAGTCTCTTTATTCTTCATCTCCATCATGTTCCTCTTAGATCAGCCAAAGGATGGTGTCCTTGTGAGCTAGCACTCCCGAAGAGATCGATCAGCACAAAGACTTCGTGTGGATATCTGTAGAGATCGGACACATGTACGGCTGCCAAGCATTATCAAGAACCATCTATCATGGATTTCGGATGCGGTGATCTACTACCCACGCTCAGATATGAGATTTTGATCTCAATTAATTTTTAGATGTAATCTAAATATGAATTAGATATGATCTAATTACACATAGATATGATCTGTACTTGCTAAATTTTAGATTTCAGATGTATATACATACATATTAGTTTATGTCATAGATCCTGTATGGTGATTTAAATTTGATCTATGCATGCATTATAGATTAAATTATTTAATCTATGCATATTTCGCTGTAAAATTTTTGAAAATACATGCACATCACCACCACGCTTCCCATCAAATGGTATCAGAGTCAGGTTCGTTATGACATGAACATATATGCATGTAGAGTTGAAATCTAGATTTAGCAATGCATGAGATGTGTTATGAACTGATTTTAGATATAATTCAATATAAAATCAGATCTAATATAATTTAGATTTGATCTAAATTTTTGCATATATGATATATGAGTAAGATTAGATATTCTGAGTAGCAAAGTACTTGGATTGAGTAATCATCAAGCCATCCAGTCATAGGAGCAAGTAGGGTTACATGACCCTCTCTTCTCATTTAATGGGATGCTCTTCATGGCGTGTAGGGGTCCCATGAAGAAGAAAGCAAAAAGAAAATACTTACTTTCTTACAAAATTCTAGATCTTAAAATCCTAAGTGTTGTTGTATGTGATACAAGTTACGAAGAAACTAGTTACATCTAATCTTGATTCATCAAAATTGCTTTGATTGAAAATCATGAAAATTTAAATTTGATCTAAAAAATTTTATGATTTAATGTAAAAAATTTACATAAGAAATTATTTCATAACCTTAACCCATGTTGATGCTATACTTAATTAAGAATTAAAAAATATATTTTAGATCTAGAATTATAATTGAAGATTTAATGACATTGCATAAAATATGGGGCATGGGATAGCTCAAATTAGATTCTTTTAATTAGGTTAGACCTAAGGTTAGAATCAAAGACTCAATAGACTAAAAAGAGTAGTTGATCCAATCTAACCAATAGTTGATTTAGATTAGATCAAGGATACTCTAGATCAAAAATAATAGTTGTAGTTGATCGAGTCCATATCTTTGATGAAATCAAATGGACCTTGATTCAGGCTCAAAGATTGAGCCTGAGTCATTAGACTGATTAGATCGCTAGGTGACTCGAGTTGACCCATGTTGTTAAGATTAATCAATATGACTGATTTACGTACCCTGGACCGACTTGTCTCTAATCTTTCCATGATTTGATAAAGTCAGTGGGAGAATTTACGATATGTCGGTTGGACCCATTAGTCACTAATCCTTCTCATAACTTGGTGAAGTTAGTGAGAGGATTATGACTTGTTGGTCGACTGATATCCTTTAAGATATATTAACCAAATTTTTTAAATTATTAGGTCCATAAAATGAGCTAGTTATGAGGATAACTAGATCAAAGCCTCCCATTAAGGTGCGTGATAATAAGTTCAATATTCCAAATAGGCATTGAAAGTACCACATATCTGGTGTCTATTATGTATTAGAATTATCATTCATTATATGACCATCTTATTATACCTTCAGACCAATGCTCAGATTGATCGAGCCATACTCGAGCCTGGATATCTATTTTGTTGGATGCACTTGATGTTATCATGTTAATGGTTGGACCTAACCAAGATTTTCAGTGAAGGCGCCACACGCCTGCTGAAGGGATGCCTGGGGCAAAATTTGATTGCTAGAAATTATTTGGAGAAACAATTGGTTGTGAACCTACCTATGGATATACTAGAATTGGCCAAGCCACACTCGGACCTAAATACAGTCTGTGTAGATTCTAGCACCCGCTAAGAAATTAAAGTAATTCTTCGGATTGGAGGTAGAGGCCACAAATTCGTATAAAATAGTAGAAAAACCCTTAGACTAAAGTCCAAATCTTTAGGCTTAAAATAATTCATATACTAATAGATCAATTATTCTCTTTTTAGAAATGATCAAAAAATAATCGCTCTCTTCACTGCTAGACAATGAAAATATTATCAGACCTAACTTCAATAGCCAGTATCAGAAGTTGAATATAGTTTTTGAACAAATTAATTAAGAAATCTTAGGCTAATCTAAGCAGGCTTAAAAGAAAAATCAGTAAATGGTTGCTGGTCAAGATAGTTATATAATAATTCTTTGAAGTTTCTCTATTGATAATCCTACTATCAGGGTATAGAATACTGACAGTATAAGTCATGTTTGTAAATAGTTGTAAAAGATTTTAGGATAGTAGAAGGTTTGAAAATGGTAAGAGACTCCTGAATGCAAGACATGGAAGTCTGTTCCAATCTTAACATTAGGAATCATCGAACTTATTTTCAACCTTAAAGATGTCATTTTAAGTGATTGTCATTTTTGTCCAATCTTATTGATTGTGTCAATAAGTATGATTATTGTAATATCATTATGAATGATACTACAATAATGTGTAGACAATTGAAAATGATATAAACTCAGTACCATAATCTGTTAGTATAGTGTACACATCTGACTAGCATCCTAGATTAGACAATATCATTGAAGTCTGTTTTTGTTATAGTTGACTTATTCATCTTTTATTGAAAAGGGTGAATAAGCCATCAATGTTCTAAGTTATGGTACATATTGATGTATTTACACTCACGAACATTAATGCCAGAAGAAGGCTTACTACTTCATTAAAATCTCTAACAACCTATCTTGGTATGGGTGTGTCTTGCTTATGAAGCATAAATTCGAATCAATTGAAATGTTCAAATGATTCTGTAATGAGGTAGGAAAATTAACTGCAAAGAGCATTAGAATTTATCTATTTGACTGATGAAGTGAATAACTTTACAGTAAGTTTTGACATGCCTTGAAAAAAATTAATTCTCTCTTAATGAACCTCTCCTGAGATATTATTATTTAAAAAGATGTCTGAAAGAAGAATTGAATCTTGTTAGACATGGTTCGGTCCACTATGGGGTTTGCTGGTCTGCCTGAGGTCATATTTTAAAGACTACTTAATATGTGCTCGAGAACATTCCAAGCAAATCGATTACCAAAACTCCATATAGGATATGAAATTGGGTAATTTGATACTCTGTTACTTTGATGTTTGGGATGTCAAACTTATATGAAATGTTCACATACCGATTAGCTTGGATCTTGATCTGATAAATATTATTTTAGAGATATTTCTTCTACCTTCCGGATGGACATGAGATGTTCATGAATCTTAAGGCATTCTTTTTGAAAAAAAAGTTTCTTGATGAAGAAACTGATATCATTAAGAGCAATCTTGGTGAAGCTTGATAGGTAGAAGAACCAACTCTGATACAAACCAACAGAACCAGAGTTGATTAGATCAAATCCGGAGTCCGATGTAAAGGCATCCTTGAGTAGATATGGTAGAGTACCGTATCAGTCGAATAGATACTTTGATTTCTAGATTCAAGATGAAGATTTGATTTTTCATATGGATGCAATACAGGGATCTAACATTGAAAAGTGGTTTGGAGTCATTAAATCTGAAATGAAGTCTATAAAGATCAACGATGTATGGACATTCATTGGTTCATCTGAAAGGATAAGACCCATAAGGTGTGAGTGGATTTTAGATGGATAAGAGGCACAGATGGAAAGGTGAAGACCTATTAATTCTGTCTAATTGTCAAAGGATTTCATCAAGGTTATAGTGTTGACTATGACGAGATAGTTTCTTTGTGGCAATCCTCAAGTCCATTCAGATTGAATTAAGCTTCTCAGAGTTAGAATATATATTTTGAATATATGGCTTCATTAAGAATGAAGCAGAATCCTGCATGTATAAATGGGTTAATAGTTCTGTAAAATCATTCTTTGTGCTGTTTGGATGAAATTCTCTTAATCGAAAATGATATCCCTACATTACAGAGAATAAAAGTTAGGTTGTCATCTCTGTTCTTTATAAAGATTTGGAAGGTTATGAGAACCATCCTTAAATATTTATGAAATATTAAGGACTAATGGTTCGCTTATGGAGAATCTGACTTAAAACCTGTGGAATACTGATTATAGTTTTTAGTCGGATGAAAATGATAAAGTTGTGTCAGATTGTATTTTTATCCTAAAAAGATGAGCGACATACTGAAAAAGTTTTATGCAATAGTTAGTAGCCAATTTTATTTGCGATACGGAGTTCTTTGCAGCATTTGATACTGGTAAAGAAGTTATTTGGTTATGAAAATTCATTAGCGAGCTTGAAGAGACACCCTCCATTGATGGTCCAGTTCTTTTGTATTAACAGCACTACTAGAGCCATAGCTCAAGCTGAAGAACTGATGTTCCATCTGTGAACTAAACACTTTCTGTATTGCAATCACCTTGTTCGATAAGATCGAAATAAAGTCAACCTCAGGAAGATCGACTGAAAGGAGAACTTGACCGACCCATTAACTAGAGCAATCAGATCTAATGAGTTCGATGATTTAAAATGGAAGATGGGTATTTGATACCAATCTGATTGACTTTAGTCCAAGTGGGAGTTGTTGAAAAATATGTCCTAAAGCCAATCATCGAGGTTAATAGATGATTGTGCTCTATATAAGTATATGAATTATAAAATGATAAATGTTATCTGGCAGATTTATTATAAGAAATATATCTTCTAAAATAGAACTTATATGTTATAATGAAGTCCTTAGAACTACTACCAAAATGATAAAGGAAGATTTATTATGTGATTTTTAAATTCTGCTCATGACTAAATGATACAATTGTCACAAGGACGATAATTGTATCGAGTGTAGGTCATTGTATGTCATATTAGTTGGTTGTCTTCTTAACCAAGACGTATGGTGATACGGGTATGGCATACGGATGATATATAGGAGTATATTTTACTGAGCGTGATCACTTTCGGAGTACTCTGCTATCAAGGACTGCTCTGATGGGATATGGGTATATGTGTCCCTCGGATCTAAGGCTACCTCGGTGATTTGCAAGCAACTCACTGTACTTTGGTATCGGACTATCCGAATTTTTAATTCGGTGATGGAAGATTTTTGGGTACAGTCAAGTACTTATGAAGTCTAAGTGCGAGTCAAGGTGGGATTGATCGCTCCAAGTAAAATTAGAGATGATGCATCATTATGTTTCAATTCAGTAAAACTTTGACCAAAGTAATCCTAGTGAGGAGTCACAGGATTTTCGAGGTTGAGATACAATGTGGACTACTTATCCTGGATTGACAGTTTAACTCAAAGTCATCTTTAAGCATCGAGTGTCAAAGGGATGAATTATACGGTAACTATATCCACATAGGTTCTAGAGTGTTACTGGACATACATTCGACCTATCCGGATATTGAGTCTCATTGCTAGATGGTTACATCGATTAGTACAGAAATTATTCTTGTGCTATCAGTTTATGTTCGAACCTATGGGGTCACACACATAGAAGTACTTGTCTGATCAAATGGTTGATTGACGATTATGAATCATTAAAGGGTTTAATTATCAATTTGATTGATGATTAATCCTATGCAAAGGTTGCAATAAATATTTACTAATAGTTGGTAAATTAGAAGAATAATTAATTAATAATATGATTGTTAATTGACTTAATTTGATTGAGCAATGGGGATTGGATTAGATCTAATTGAATTGGATTCAATTAGATTGGCTTTGGATTAATTGGATACAGCCCTATTGAATAACAGGGCTTATTCCAATTGATCTTAGAGATGTATGAATTTAAAATTATTCTAAATTGAATATAATTTAATTAATTTTATATAGGCTTGAATTAGATCTAATTCTATGGAATAATAGGTTTGATTGGATCAAGCCCTAATATCAAATGAAGCACCTGATCTCCATTTAGAATCAATCTTTGGATCAATGGGACTTTAAACTAACTAATTACAAATTTAATTGGGGTCTAATAATTGGGTTAGGATCTAATTAGTTAGTTGGTTATAACTAATTCCTAAGTTAGTTAGGATTGGGTCCAAGAATTAGTTAGAATTTGATCAAGATCTTGAATCCTATTTGGAATAGGACTAAACCTAAACCAAGCCACCCCATGTGATAATTAATTCTTCATGCCCTACTCTCTTTAACATGAGATCCCATGCCCCAAAAGAAGTGTGCACCCTTTCCTCTCTTCCATGGAAAATAGGACATCTCTCCCCTCCTTTTCTTGTCGCCAAATATAAAAAGGGGGGTCCAAGAGTTGGACGCCCCAAACTCCACATGCCCAACCCCTTTTTCTCCTCATCTTCATGTGATTTTGTGAGGCTTTCCTTGTTGATTTTTAGACATCAAAGAGATACTTTTCTGCTAGTTATACAATAAAAAATTAGAGAAGAAAAATTCTTCCCAACGAGAGAAAGTCAAGGAAGAAGATGGATCTTCTTTTTTATGCGTGGCCTTGAAGAAGAAGGAGTTCTTCTTCCATATTTTTTTTTATTTTTTTTCAAGATAAAAATTAGATTAAATCTAATTTTTAATATATAAATTTAGAAAAAAAATATCAAAAAAAATCTGATTGGGGTTTGGGGCTTTTTGAAGTTTTAGATCAAGGAAGAAGAAGGATCTTTTTTCTTGTGCACAGCCTTAAAGAAGAAAAAGTTTTTCTTTTAATTTTTTTTATTTTTTTAAAATAAAAATTAAATTAAATTTGATTTTTAATATGATGATTTAGAAAAAAAATATCAAAAAAAATTTGATTGGTGTTTGGGACTTTTTGAAGTTTTAGATCAAGGAAGAAGATGGATTTTCTTTTTTGTACGCAGCCTTGAAGAAGGAGTTCTTCTTTCAGATTTTTTTTTAATTTTTTTAAGATAAAAATTAGATTAGATCTGATTTTTAACATAAAAATTTAAAAAAAAATATCAAAAAAATTTGCTTGGGTATTTGGGGATCTCTAGAGTTCTAGATCAAGAAGAAAAAAGGAGAAGAAGAGAGAAGAACGGTTCTTCTCTTGGATCTCTCTTTGAATTTTTTTAGATCTCAAGATTTCATATGATTTTTAGCATGAGAAATTAGATTAGATCTAATTTTTATCATAAAAAATCAGAGAAAAAATTTTTTCTTAGGGGTGTGAAAGAAAGAGAGAAAGATTCTCTCTTATACATGAAAAATTAAGAAAAAAAGATTCTTCTCTTGATCGCTATTATAGAGATCAGATGCATAGATCCAAGAAGAAAAAGAGAGTCTCCTTATTCTTCATCTCCATCATGTTCCTCTTAGATCAGCCAAAGAATGGTGTCCTTGCGAATTAGCAATCCCGGGGAGATCGATCAGCACAAGAACTTTATGTGGATACCTGTAGAGGTCGGATGCATGTGCGGCTGCCAAGCATCAGTAAGAACCATCTATCATGGATTTTGGATGCGGTGATCTACTATCTACACTCAGGTATGAGATTTTGATCTCAATTAATTTTTAGATATAATCTAAATATGAATTAGATATGATCTAATTACACATAGATATGATCTGCACTTGCTAAATTTTAGATTTCAGATGTATATAAATGTATATTAATTTATGTCATAGATCTTGTATGGTAATTTAGATTTGATCTATGCATACATTATAGATTAAATTATTTAATCTATGCATATTCCGCTGTAAAATTTTTGAAAATACATGCACATCACCCACCATGCTTTCCATCAAATGGTTCGTGGCAGCCATTGATAAGAAGAGTCGGACAAATGCCATCTTAGCAATAGGAGAGAATATGTCTCTATAATCAAGATAAAAAATCTGAGTATAGCCCTTAGCCACAAGACGTGCTTTCAAATGATCCACCTATCCATCAGGACCCACTTTAATAGTAAAAATCCATCGACAACCAACTATAGATTTTTCAGGAGGGAAAGGAATAATAGTCCATGTGTTATTAGATTCCAAGGCTATCATCTCATCAATCATCGCCTGACGCTTTTTTGGATGGGAAAGTATTTCCTGGGTAGTTTTAGAAATAGAAATGGAAGACAAGACAGAAATAAGGGAACAATGAGATGAAGATAAACGATGATAGCTCAAGAAATTATAAATAGGATGAGGATTATGAGTAGAGTGTATACCTTTATGGAGAGCTACAGACCAGTTAGTGGAGTGCTCCGGTAGGCCCGAGGCAGGTGGAGATGCTAGAGCGGGAAATGAATCACCTGAATTTTAAGCAGGAATAGTTTTCAAAATTTTAGATTGGTCGATACTGATAAGTGATAAGAGGGTGTGGTGAAGAATATATTGGCTGAGCAAGCAGAGCAGGAGGTTTGAAAGAAACAGAGATTGACAGATCAAGATAGAAAATCGATAAAAGCTGAGAGATGGATTCAAACTCCATCAGTGAGCTGAAATAAGGTGTGTCCTCAAAGAAGGTGATATCTGCAGACATATAAAATTGATGTGTGGAAGAAGAATAACATCGATATCCCTTCTGAACCCAAGAGTAACCAAGAAAAATATATTTAATAGTGCGGGCAGACAGTTTATTAAGACCTGAAGAAAGATCATGCACAAAATAGGTAGAACCAAAAACATGAGGGGAAATAATGTAAAGAGGGTCCTTAAGAAATAAAAGAGAATGAGGTACTTGATTATTTAAAACAGATGATGGCATTCAATTTATCAAGTAACCAGTAGTGATGACAGCATCATCCCAAAATTTTAAATATGCATGAGCATGTAATAAAAGAGTACGAGCTGTCTTAATAATATGATGATATTTTCTTTTGGTTCTGTTATTTTATTGTGGAGTATGTGGATAGACGGACCGATGAATCATATCATGAGATGCCATAAAAGAATTGAAGAGAGCAAAAAAATATTCTTTTGCATTATCACTATGCAAAATGCGAATAGGATATTCAAACTGAGTTTGAATTTTATTGTAAAAGTTTTAAAAAATAGTAAACAACTCTGAATAATTTTTCATTAAGAATATCTAAGTATATCTTAAAAAATCATCAATAAAAGTAACAAGGTATCTATATCCTAAGATAGAACTGACACGACTAGGACGCCAAACATCAGAATGAATGATGTCAAAAGGAGACTCTACTTGATTATCTACCTTACTTGGAAAGGATGTCCGAACATGTTTTTCAAGCTGATACGACTCACATTCTAAAGACTGCAAATGAGAGAGATGATAAATCATCTTTCTTAGCTTATTTAGACTCGGATGACTCAAACGACAGTGAAGGAGACTAAGAGACTCTGTGACAGCACATATGGTAGAGGATGGAGCCTAGAGATAATAAAGTCCTTGTGATTCAGATCCTACGTCAATCATCTGTCCCATACTCCAGTCCTGTATAATAAAAGAATCAATAGTAAAGGTTATAAAGCAGTCAAAAGTGCGATTAAGTTGACTAATAGAAATCAAATTAAAGGAGCAATTTGGTATAAAAAGAACAGAATTTAATGATAAAGAAGGAAAAGGTGTAGCCAAACCAATGCCAGTGGCTTTAGTTTTAGAGCCATTGGCGAGGGTGATGTAATGTGGTGTCTTGAGAGATGATAATTTTGAGAAAAGAAAAGGATTACCAGCTATATGATCAGAAGCATCAGAATCTAAAATTCAGGATCCACTAAACAAAGAATGAGAGAGACAAACCATAGCATTACTAGTATGGGCAACAGTAGCTGAAGATGAAGCTCGTTGGGCCACTTTAAATTGAAAATACTTCTTGTATTTACTGTCTGATAAAATATTTTGGTTGTCACTCTCAATATCTGGTGTCTGAGATGGTATCACATTAGCTGATTTCTCTGAAAAATCATGCAAAGAATAGCACCGATCTTGAGTATGGCCCAAGCGATTGTAAAAGGAACATTGAAGATGATTATCAAATCTATGGCCCCCTGTACCACCACCATGACCATGGCCTCAGCCTGTACGGTCAGTCATATTAGAGACAAAGGCAGAAGATTCTGAGACTGTTTGGAAACCAACTCTAAATGCTGCTTCTGGAGAAAGAACTCATAACAAACGATCAATAAGATCCTCCACTGTAGGAATATTAGGATTTATTAGAACTTGATTCCGAATAGAGTCAAAATCTTTATGAAGACTATAGAGAACGAACATCATATACATGTTGTTAAGCTCGTCCAGCATCTTCTGAAGGTTATCACCGGTCAGTATCAACTTGATTTCTTCAATGGTAGATTTAGCTTTGTTTAGATATTGATCCATCATTTTGAGTATTGCCAGGTTATGGACAGAATCATACAGATGTTGTATATCATTGAAATAGATGCTCTAAGCTTTCTTCCATATGTCATAGCATGTTTTATATAAGCAGAAGTGCACTAATAGCTTTAGATCAATAAACTGCCATAACAAGGACACCAACTGATAATCAGCCTTTTTCCATTGATCTCTCTTATTAGCATCGATATCTTCTACCCTGTTGGTTAGATGCTTGGAGAGTCCTTGACCTAAAAACTATACATCAACAGAAGCATACCAATCCAAAAAATTTTTATCATTGAGTTTCTCTGATGTTATGGTGGGAGTGCCAGAGAAAGCAAAGGAAAAAAAGCCCTTCTTCAAATCTGATGTGGAAGCCATGAGAGAATGATTTTGTTGAATAGATCTGACGATGAGATGATGATCAAAAATAGGGGCGGAACGGCAAAAACTAAAACAGGGGCAGGAACATAAGAAAAGGACAGAGACAGTGTTACCAAGGCTTGCCGGAAAGATACATGCCAAGGAGATCCTGTTGACTAGAAGCTTTTCAACAGAGGACAGTGGGTTCACCGAATTTTGACAAAGGCTCTGATACCAACTTAAGACTGTTAATAATTAGAATTACTTATATATTTTTCATGTTACAAGAGGCTTTATATATAGAGTAATAAAAATCTAGGTACAATGAATCTATTGATCTCCTAATGATATATTTTTTAAACAGGATTTGATATATTTTTTGTTTAGGATTATACAGATTTCTCGAATCAATTACAATAGAAAATAAAACAAACGACAAATATCTCCTATTCTAGATATGAAAATATATAAATTACAATCCATGATTTGTAGATATAAATCAAGGGATATAGAGATATCAATCAACAGATATGAATAAGATTAACTTATTCATTTCTTATGTCACCCAAGATTTCTTTTTTCCCCCTCCTATCCCCTAATAGGGCATGCAGATACATGTTGATATTTGATTATTGTGTCTATGATGGTTAGATTTCGAGCATTTAAGAATGTGACTATCGCTTATGTTGTTTTATTTTGATTTGAATATTTTTCTGATTAATGATCAAGTGGTACATGCAGATATAATTTTGCAACAATTACACGCATAGTGTATGTCAAAATATTGAATGTTCTAACATTTTTTAAGTGTTGCATAACTTTTTTTTAGTCCATTGCATAAAAATTGTCCATCTTTCTAAATATGCATTTTGTTTATGTTGCAGGCACGGCTAATTACAATCTCCTTAGTTCTCTGTAAGGTTGGTTTGGTCAAATTGTTTATTAAAGTTGTAAGTCTGTAAAATATGTTCCATCTTTTTTTCTATTTCTTTTTCTCTGAGAATAATACATGCTTACATCTCTTCCTTTGCTTACAGGCTTTTGATCTTCTGGACATGCTAAAAGAGGAGGAAGAGATGCTTCTTGCTATGAAAGAAAAACAATCGAAGGTATTACTACACAATGTTATTTATTTATTTATTATGGGGGTGGGGGGAGGCAAGCAGTGCTGCTGAGTGTTGTTTAGACTTTAGAGATATTTTGATGTTAATTGTAGGGGTCGTAACTTCCCATTTCGAGTCATTTCGATATCTTTGGTAAATGGTTCAAACTTGACTTGGACCACATCTGTCTTGTCACATGTTTATGCCTGTCATTTTGAACCTGTACACTTTGGCATCTCAGCCACTTTGACTAGCCCTATTCAATAAGTTTGATGTTTGTTCAACATGTATAATCTCTAGGCTTGACCTGACTCAATCCAATTGACTGAATTCATTGACCTTTCCTCGCTTGCATGCCACCTACGATTAAAAAAGGGAAAAGGAAGAAAAACATGGCATGACTTCTAATTTGTAGCATTTGCTCTTAACACAAAACCATGATAATTTTGAATTGAAAACCAACAGAAGTAATAAAAGGAAATAAAAAAAAATTAAAGTCTTCTTATGTCTGGAGATATTGGAAAGCTAATTTAAACACTATTCTGATGATTTAAGCCTCACTTATTACCTTTTCCATTTACTATGCCACCCTATTTTGTTTGCTATTCTAAGGGCTTAGTTTCTGGCCTGAGTCATGCTTCATGCCAGTCACTGATTCACTCAATGACCCTTGGACTTGTCATCTGTTTTTCATATTTCTTGCATCCGGTGCTTACCAGCCTAGTTTTTGTATCATCTCTTGTAAAATCATCAATTTTATTGGAGTCTTTATTGATAAATTCTCGCATTTTTATTTAAACTTGGCTACCATATTATAAATGTCCATATCAAACACCAAGCTTGGTGGTTAATTTAAAGGTGTGCAGCCATAATGGGATTGCCAATTGTATTGATAAATTATTATTGGTAATAAGAGAGTGCTATGTTAGCAGAGAGTATAATACAGCAATGGTAATATACACAATTTGGAAAAAGAAGTGATTGATTTTGAACGATCAGATTTCTTATGATAGTGGTGTTCTACAAACCAGTGGATCATTCTTTTTCTTTCTTTTGCTATTATAATTCTAACCAAACTATATGGTAGGAAGGGGACAGAGAATATATTCGCGAGATTCTTGATGAGCGTACGAAAAGATCTGAAACTTGGCATCGCAATGCTGCAAGTCAAGCACCATTTAAACCTGCAGACCCCATCACTTGCGCAACTTTTGCTCAGGATGTTACTGAAGGGAGAGCAAACATTTCACAAGCACATGAACATAAACACCAGCCTCTAATATTTGGACCTGCAAGGCTCGTGGGTGGGAGATTAATAAGTGAGAGGGAAGGAATGACAGCACAAGTCTTCCAACCAGACTACAGGTATGCTTCAAAGTTCATAAGAGGCTTAAATATTAAGTATTTTAGTTTAAATATTTTTTAATTTTGGGATGAAGCCATCTCAATTTTGAGTGTAAGCTTTTTCAAGTTTGGATGATAGATAGCCCCTCATTAAAGGATTATCATGCAATACCATAGAACATAAAGATCTTCACCTAAATTTGTGCATACAATTTTAGGCATTGAAGATGCACATTGTTTTGTTCGAAAGAAATTCTTACCTCCACAGAGCTGCCATACCTAAGGGTTCAACTAGAATATGAGACGAATGTATATCTAAGTTGGTGACCAAATAAAGGTTGGCCTAATTCATGAGACTTCTGCCATTATGAGATTTAGGGAGGGTCAAATGTGCACTGTCTTACTCCTGCATGTGGAGATATTGTTTCCATGTTTTGAACTCATGGCGTCCAGCTTACAATAGAGCACCATTATCATTGTGTCAAGACTCACTCTCTATGTCAAGTTGGGGACTATTGACCTAATTTATCCAATGGACTGTTGTAAAATTTGCACTTGCTGACAACAAAGCCAGATATTACTAAATATAGTATTAACTATGCAGGGTTAGATGGCAAGTATACTTTTGATATTTTTATGATATTTTGATTAAAATTATTATATTTATGTTAAAATTATGACATCCTATAGGTAAAATACTTTTCAAAGATAGTTTTGACAATATTATGACATCGTAGATCAAAATTATGATATTTTAAATTAATATTATAATATTTTATAGATAAAATATCTCAAAATAGATATTTTTTGATACTTTTATAACATCCTAACTCAAAATTATGATATTCTATATTAAAATTATAACATCCTATAAGTAAAATGCCTTTCAATGATAGTTTTGATAATATTATGATATTCTAGATAAAAATATATAATTTTAATATAGAATATCAAAATTTTGAGTTAGAATATTATAAAATTATTAAAAATATTAATTTTTAAAATTTTATATACAAAATATCATTATATTAATTTAGAATATCATAATTTTGATCTAAGATATCATAATATTATCAAAACTATCTTCGAAAGATATTTTTACCTATAAGATATCATAATTTTAATATAAAATATTATAATTTTAATTTAGAATATTATAAAAATATCAAAAAGTATACGTCGGAGGTATTTTACATATAGGATATCATAATATTAATCTAAAATACTATAATTTTGATTCAAAATATTATAAAAATATTAAAAAATTTATTTAAAAAATATTTTATCTATAAGATATCATAATATTAACTTAAAATATCATAATTTTGATTCTACGATACTATAATATTGTTAAAACAATCTTCGAAAGATGTGAATATCATAATTTTGATTTGAGATATCATAAAAATATTAAAAAGTATCCATTTTGAGAAGTTTTATGTACAAAATATCATAGTATTAATCTACAATATCATAATTTTGATGTAGAATGTCATAATATTGTCAAAACTACTTTTGAAAGATATTTTATCTATAAGATGTCATAATTTTAATACAAAATATTATAGTTTTAATCTAAATATTATAAAATATCAATAGATATATTTGAGAGATATTTTACCTACAGAATATCATAATATTTATTTAAAATACTATAATTTTGATTTAGAATATCGTAATATTATCAAAACTATCATCAAAAGATATTTTATCTATAAAATTTTATAATTTTAACATAAAATATCAAAATTTTGAATCAAGATATCATAAACATATCAAAAAATATATATTTTAAGATATTTTACCAACAGAATATCATAATATTAATATAAAATATCATAATTTTGATCTAGGATATCAAAATATTATCAAAACTATCTTCGAAAGATATTTTATCTATAGGATATTATAATTTTAATATAGAATACTATAATTTTGATCCAAAATATTATAAAAATATCAAAAAGTATACTTTGGAGGAGTTTTACCTATAAGATGTCATAATATTAACATAGAATATCATAATAATATCAAAAAATTTATTTAAGAGGTGTTTTACTATAGGATGTTATAATATTAAGTTAGAATATCATAATTTTGATTTAAGATGTCATAATATTATCAAAACTATCTTTAGAAAGTATTTTACCTATAAGATGTCATAATTTTAATATGAAATATCATAATTTTGATCCAAGATATCATAAAAATATCAAAAAATATTTATTTTGAGGTGTTTTACATAAAGAATGTTATAATATTAATTTAGAATGTTAATTTTGATTTAGGATGTCATAATATTGTTAAAACTAATTTTGAAAAATATTTTATCTATGAGATATCATAATTTTAATATAAAATATTATAAATTTAATCTATAATATTATATTAATATTAAAAAATATACTTGAAAGGTATTTTATCTATAGGATGTCATAATATTAACCTATAATATTATAATTTTGAAGTAGAATGTCATAATATTATTAAAATTATTTTTGGATGATATTTTATCTATAAGATATCATAATTTTGATCTAAAATATTATAATTTTGATCCAGTATATCATAAAAATATCAAAAAATATCTATTTTGAAATATTTTACCTATAAGATGTGATAGTATTAATCTAGAATGTCATAATTTTGACCTAAGATATCATAATATTATCAAAATAATTTTTAAAATATATTTTATCTATAAGATATTATAATTTTAACATAGAATGTCATAATTTTGATCCAGTATGTCATAAAATTATTAAAAAAATATTAATTTTAAAATATTTTACCTATAGAATGTCATTGTATTAATCTAGAATGTTATAATTTTGATTTAAGATATCATAATATTATTAAAATAATTTTTGAAATATGTTTATTTACGAGATATCATAATTTTAATATAAAATATTATAATTTTGACTTAAGATATCATAAAATTATCAAAAAATATCAATTTTGAGGTACTTTATCTATAAAATATCATAATTTTTACTTATAATGTTATAATATGAACCTATAATACTATAATTATGGCTATGGATGTTATAATATTATCAAAAACTATTCTACATAGAAATCATGATATCCTAACTTATTATATAACTTTTTAAAAAAATATATATAATATGCTGTGTTCAAAACTGAAAGAAGAACTTCATTTGAACCTATCTAATGCATTAATATCGTTTAACTACTAAAGGAGTTGCTGTAATAAAGAAACTATAAAAAAGTTATAATAAAAGATTTACAGATGACATTTTAGCTCCTCATCGGTGGAATATATTGTTTGGATAGATAATAATATGTAGATGCTAACCAACAACTTCGGACACCTAGATGCTGAAGCAGAAGTTTAATAAAATAAGGATGAAGAGAGAGAAGCGTAATATTCATAATGTTCAACCAGACTGCAAAAAAGTAAAAATATTATCTTGAAAGAAAATGATATTTTCATCATGTTTAATTTAAAAAATTGATTATGATATATATTAAATATATTTGATGATGGCACAGCACTATTTTTTTTTTTTAATTTATTTATGTCTATAGATGCCCGATGTGTTGTGAAGCTACATCCGCCAGGTCGCGCCATGAAAATGCTGCGTGCAGGTGGTGTATAAAGAATTTCTCATTGTCCAATTCCCTATCATTTGCTTGGACGGTTGGTCTGCTGCTTTACTCGGGCCATGAGCTTGTAGACTGTAGCGAACCTGAACCGAAAAAAATCGGACGAACCGGTCGGACCGGCATCCAGAGGCTGACGTAATCGACTAATGGAATAAGCGGCGCCCTAACGGTCAAACCGTATGTCCTCCTCCAGTCTTTCCTCCTCCTCCGCCATCCTCCTCGGCTCCTCCCGAACCTTCATCGTTGGAATCCACTGCCCGATCGGTGGTCAAAACCGCTTTCAAACTTGCGCCAGCCTCCACCCATCCGGCCAACTGTGTTCTCTACCTCCCCCACCTCTGTTTTTCTTTCCCTGCATCAAACCTCGCTCGCGGTCCCGGCTGCTTCGTCGGACCAGAAGTGTGCGGTCCCGATTGACTTCGAAAAGGAGGAGAAGGAGAAGGAGAAGACGCCTCAAACTCATCGCTGCTCGCCATGAAAGCGGTTTCATCACACTACACCTAAATTTTACCTTCTGTATGGCTCCTCTATGTCTCTCTCATCCTCGCTGCCATCAGTTAGATTCATAGCTGGAGCATATGATTTCATGCTTTCAATGGAGTTCTACGAGCTTCATGTCTTCTTGGACGTCATATCTGTTTCATCTCTTGTTAGCTTCTAGGTTTGAGAGTAAAACAAATTAAGCCACTCTTTTCCCCAAGATCTCTTTCTCTCGGTGTCTGTCTCGCTTTGCCTCTTCTCACTTTCGGTCCTCTTCATTTCTTATACATGATCAGATTCAAATGACATCTACCAAATCCAATAGTTGACGGGGCCAAAGTCTGAGATTTAGTGGTAAGTCACTGACATATTTGTTAATACTTTATGTGTTCTATGTTGTGTATTGTAATTGGTCATATTGGCGTAGCCTTAAAGGAAGCAGCCGCACTACTTGAAGTTGGTGCTGTGTAGGATCTAGTACCACATGGTACAGCAAGAAGAAAAAAAAAAAAAGAAACACAATATAAATACGTAGATTGACATCAAGCCTACCTTCATGGGGCGTGCAAGCTTCACTACGAGAGAATAAAATAAAAATTAATACAAGAAGAACTCATCACTCAACTCTTGTACAAGAGTTTCTCAATAAAAATTTCTAAAACCCTTACAAAAGCTCTCTGAAATTTTTCTGGAAGTTTTTCTGTACCTTTAGGATGTCACCAGCTCTCCAACACAATAAACGGTTTATCAATCGGAGCTATATAGACTCCAGAATTACAAGAATACTATTTTCATAGAATATTGAGTCTGAATAAAATCTTAGAATCATCTGTGGCCGTCCGATCATAACCAGCTCGTACTAGAGCCGTCCGATCATGCAAAACAGCCTCTGATCATGCTTGATCATGTCCGGATTGAATTCCAGCCATTCGATCATGATCGACTGTGATCTGAACCATCGGATCATATAAAAACTCCCTTGAACCGTACATCTGTTCGGTCCACATGGTCCCATGGACCGCCCAGCACCCCATAGTCCATGGTGGATTGCATAGGGGTATTGGGCTTGGGCGCTCGCGCGTGCTGGGCTAGCCCCCACGCGCCTGAAACGAAAATTTAGTGCAGGGGCAAAATGGTAATTTTAAAACTTTTTTAAAATTACTATTTTATAGCGGAATTATTAATTAATCTCATTAATTAATACTAATTAACCCTACACTAAGATTTAAATATGATACAACAACATGCATTTAAATTTAAAATTCAAATTTGAATCAGTAAACATTTTACAGTACTGTGTTCAGAACACATCATCTTTTGCGGGTAGTCGATCACCGCAATCTGATCACCGTCGGGGAGCTCTGATCGTCACGTCGCAGCCACCCAAATGTCTGGCCTCTGCGGATCGTCCACACGAAGCTCCCGTCTGATCAGCTCCTCACGAATGCTAGTTCGTGATTTCACCCTTTTGATGGCAGATATTGATCGAACTCCTTCGATCGATGTGTGCCGACTTCTCGGATGCTCCAGATCATCTGCACAATTGCTTGAGAGGCTGATGGAACTCTTCCTGAAATTTGGTGGACTCACGACACTCGTGGCACACCAATCTCACTTCCCGAACCCTAGGTAGAAACCCTAGGGTACACACCAAAAACCCTGCGCCCAATTTTCTCTCTTTTCTTTCTTTTTCACTCGGAAGGTTTTGGACCTTCACCTTGTGCAGAAGCCTTCCTCACGCCCCAAAGTTTTTCTCCTAAAATTTCTACGCACGTCCCACCTTTTTCCTCTTTTTAAAACAACGTCGAACGTGTCTTATCCGCGTGAGAGGATAAAGACAAGAGGTTACACATTTGAATTCAAATCAAATTTGAATTCAAACGAAAACCAACTTATCCCTATCCTTTTGGGCGTGAGAAGAGAAGGGGCGTGGCTCTTTGTGCGTGAAAAATGTTTCACGAGAAACCTTTTCTCGTGTAAGTAATGTGGCGCACAAAATGGATAAGGATGAAAGGGCAAGTGATAAGTTATCCATTCAAATTCAAACATGCTTTGAATTTGAATGGCTAACTAATTATTTTATCCATCCATATGGCGCATAAATAAGGGCGGCGGGAAGGGTTTTGCGTGAGAAAAATTTCACGAGAAGTTTCTTCTCGTGAATTCAAATGGGTGCAAGGAAGTTGGGTGTCGCAGGGAATTTAAAACAAGGTGGTTTGATTCAAATTGAGCCAACCTAGTTTAAAATAGGTTAAGCACAATTAGATCAGATTAAACCCAACATAATTAGGCTTAATTAGGCTCAATAAAATCCTAATCAAATCAGGAATTAACTAAACCTAACCCCTGATCAAATCAGGGACTAAACCACCTTAGCGATTAGGTCAACATTTAACCTAATCGGGTCAATCCAAACTGAATCCAATTCAATTGGACTTGATCCAAAAATAATTACTCAATCAAATTGAGTTAATTAGTGATTAAATCACTAATTAAACCTCTCATAAATATTGAGTCCAAATCCGATGGGCAATCAGGCATCAGAGACCATCGATATGAAACCCTGATCAAAGAGTTCAAATTTCAAATTCAAAATTTGAAATTCAAAATTTTGACCCCGGTACCCAAAATGTGTGGAACTCATGATTAGAGAATCCTAATTCTCAATCATAGAGTCTCAGATAGATAAGACTCATAATCGCCATCAGATCAGAAAGGAACCTCTAATGTGTGTGACCCCGCAGATTCGAACCTAAGCCGGTAGCACAGGAACCAATTTCTGTACTAATCGAAGTGACCATCTAGCAATGGTACCCGACGACCGGATAGGTCGAATAATCGCAATCGCAACATTCAGAACCTACGTGAATATGGTTACCGTATAATTCATCCCTTTTGACCCCTGTGTTTAGGACGACTCAGGGTTAAACTGTCAACCCTGATGATATCATCCGAATCGTGCTCAACTCAATTAGTCCTGTGACTCCTCACTAGGACTACCCTGGTCAAGGTTTTGCTAAATTGAAACACGACTGTACGCAGCTCCTAAACTGGAGTGGTCAATCCCATCTTGACACACGCACCGACAAGTCAAGTACTTGACTACACCCAGCAACCTTCCGTCACTGAATTAGAAATTCAGGTAGTCCAGTGCCTAAGTACAGTGAGTTGCTTGCAAGTCACCATGGCGGTCTCAGGTCGGAGAGACATTTATACCCTATCCCATCGGAGCAAATCTTGACAGCAGAAATAGCTCCGGAGTTGGTCACGTTCAGTGCAGATGTACCATTACATCTCACCTGCATGCCGTACCAGTGTCTCCACACTCTTTAGTTATGAGGACAACCAACCCATATGGCACACAACGATCTATGCTCGATAAACGTTGTCGTCCTTGGTAACAATGTATCATTTGGTCGCGAACATGTTTAAGGACTAAGCGACAAATCCTCCTTTGTCGAGTCTAAATAGTCCTAAGAACTTCACCACAACACAGGAGTTCATTAGAAGATGAAACATTTGTGATGAAAAAATATCAAAATAACTTTTATTTATTTATAATTCATGTACTAATACAAAAAGGAGCACAACCGTCAACAGACTGACGATTGGCTTTGGGACACTATTCCCAACAATCTCCCACTTGGCCTAAAGCCTATCGGTGCAGTATCTAATACCCATCTTCGACTTGTAGTCGTTAAACTCCTTCACCGCAATGGCTTTAGTGAATGGGTCGGCCAGATTCTCCTTCCCGTCGATCTTCTGAAGGTCGACGTCATCTCGATCCACGATCTCCCGGATGAGATGGTAGCGGCGCAGAATATGCTTCATCCGCTGGTGTGCCTTTGGTTCCTTCGCCTGAGCAATGGCTCCAGAGCTGTCGCAGTAGAGCAGAACTAGACCAACAAGGGAGGGTGCTACTCCGAGCTCGGTGATGAATTTTCTCAGCCACACCGTTTCTTTGGCAGCATCTGATGCAGCAATATACTCCGCCTCGCATACTGAATCAGCCACAGTGTGCTGCTTGGAACTCTTCCAGCAGACAGCCCCACCATTAAGGATAAAAATAAATCCTGACACACTCTTGCTATCATCGCGATCAGACTGGAAACTAGAGTCTGTAAACCCTATAAGTCTCAAGTCCGATTCACCATATATAAGCCGCTGGTCCTTAGTATTTCTTAAATACTTCAGGATGGTTTTAACAACCTTCCAGTGATTCTCTCCTGGATCAGATTGGTATCTACTCACTACCCCTAGTGAATATGCCACATCTGGTCGTGTACATGTCACGGCGTACATGATAGATCCCACTGCCGAAGCATATGGAATCCTACCCATACGCTCTCTCTCTTGAGGTATTGTCGGACAATCCCTCTTCGAGAGAGAAATTCCATGGCCTATCGGTAGATAGCCTTTCTTGGAATTTTTCATGCTGAACCTTTTCAGCATAGTATCAATGTACGTGGACTGGGATAAGCCAAACAACTTTTTGGATCTATCCCTATAGATCCTCATCCCTAGGATGTAGGAAGCTTCTCCCAGATCCTTCATGGAGAACTGTGACGATAGCCAAATCTTTATTCCCTGTAATGCAGGGACATCATTCTCGATTAAGAGAATGTCATCCACATACAATACAAGAAATACTACTACTGGACCATTAGCCCACTTATAAATGCAGGGTTCTTCTCCGTTCTTAACGAAGCCATACGTTTTGATCGTCCTATCAAAACGTATGTTCCAACTCCGAGATGCCTGCTTAAGTCCATAAATGGACCTCTGTAGCTTGCACACCTTAGACTCATCTGTGGATGTGAACCCTTCAGGTTGTATCATATACACCTCTTCGTTCAGCTCTCCGTTTAAGAAAGCTGTCTTCACATCCATCTGTCAGATTTCATAGTCCAGATGGGCAGCTATCGCAAGCATAATCCGAATGAATTTGAGCATTGCCACAAGAGAAAACGTCTCGTCATAGTCTATACCATAATGTTGACGATATCTCTTGGCAACCAGACGGGCTTTATAGGTCTCCACCTTTCCGTCTGCACCCCTTTTCCTTTTGAAGACCCACTTACACTCTATGGGTTTTACTCCTTCAGGTGGGTCAACCAATGTCCACACATCGTTGACCTTCATGGACTCCATTTCGGATTTCATGGCCTCTAGCCATTTCTCAGAATCAGGTCTCTGCATTGCATCCATGTAGGTGATCGGATCCTCATCGTTTTCATCAAGTTTGACAGGATCACCATCCCGGACCAAGAAACCATAGTATATGGCCGGTTGATGTGGTACTCTACCAGACCGTCTTAAGGGTGCATAATCAATGGGCTCCGGATCTGATCTAATCAAATTCGGTTCAGGTTCAGTAACATGTGTCGGTTTTTCCACCTGTCGAACTTCGTCAAGTTCGACTTTAGAGGCAACAGTTCCTTCACTAAGGAACTCCTTTTCTAAAAAGATTGCCTTAAGGCTGACAAACACCTTTTGCTCATCAGCAAGGTAGAAATAATACCCTTTGGTCTCTTTTGGGTACCCTATAAAATTACACTTGTCAGACCTAGGTCCAAGCTTGTCTGTAATTAAACGTTTAACATAAGCCAGACACCCCCAAACCCTAAGGTGCGAGAGTACTGGCTTACGTCCTATCCATATCTCATATGGCGTTTTGGCTACAGACTTACTCGAAACTCTATTTAGAAGGTAACAAGCCGATTCGAGCGCATATCCCCAGAGGAAGATCGGCAGACCAGCAAACCCCATCATGGATCGAACCATGTCTAACAGGGTCCGATTCCTCCTTTCAGACACACCATTATGCTGTGGTGTTCCAGGAGGAGTCCACTGAGAGAGAATCCCATTCTCCCCTAGATACGTCAGAAACTCATTGGAAAGGTATTCACCTCCTCGATCAGATCGAAGAGTTTTAATACACTTTCCAGTTTGTTTTTCTACCTCATTTTGGAATAGTTTGAACATTTCAAATGATTCCGACTTATGCTTCATTAAATAGACATACCCATACCTAGATAGGTCGTCTGTGAAGGTTATGAAGTAGAAAAATCCACCTCTTGCACTTGAGCTCATGGGTCCACATACATCAGAATGTACCAGACCTAGGAGTTCACTGGCTCGCTCACCTTTTTCAGTAAAAGGTGACTTGGTCATCTTCCCAAGAAGACAGGACTCACAGGTTGGAAGTGATTCACAATCACTAACTTCAAGAATTCCTTCTTGAGCCAACCTGTTTATCCTGTTCTTATTGATATGACCTAGCCTACAGTACCAAAGGTAGACTTCTGACATATTATCTATTCTAGAGCGTTTACCGAATTTTTGAACCACATTAACAGGCTGTGATAGTAAGTAAATTTTATTATTTAATTGTCCAACAAATATTGTAACACCATTCAAAATGATATTGTAAATATTTTTTTTTATTAAAAAATCATAACCGTACATGGCCAAAAGGCCTACAGAAACAATATTTAATAAAAAACTTGGACAATAGTGACATTCACTCAGAATTACATTACGAGAATTGATTACAAGACTCATGATTCCTAAAGCTAGAACTGGAAATTTGCTTCCATCTCCAACATTCAGGAACCTCTTGCCTTCATCAAATCTCCTACTGACCTACAGACCCTGCATCGAATTATAAATATGATAAGGGCTTCCGATATCCAATACCCAGACAGTAGTATCACAAATCGAAAAGTTACAAGAAGTTATCATATAATTACCTTGCTTCTTCTTTGGCCTGTTCGGGTCCAGGGAGGCAATGTATTGAGGACAGTTCCTCTTCCAATGCCCGTGCTTCTTGCAAAAGAAGCACTCCGCCTGGCTCTGGTCGTGCTTGCGCTTCTTGGTCTGACCCCGTGCTACTGTCCCAGCATGAGATTGCACCTTCTTATTTTTCTTCTTCTTGTTCTTCTTCCCCTTCCCAAAGGGTTGACGACGAGAAGAAGACCCTCCCACTACATTCACCGACTCCTTATGGAGTTGGTGATCCTTCTCAAAGTTCTGCAGCAACCCCAACAATCCGTGGTAGTTTACTGCAGGCTTTGTCATTCGAAAATGAGTAAGGAATGGGAGGAAAGACTTGGGCAAGAAATTAAGGATCGCATCCTTACCGAGCTGCTCGTGCAAAGGAAAGCCCAATTTGCTTAGGCGCTCAATCATCTCGATCATGTACAGTACATGATCAGTGACTGAGGCCCCATCCCTCATCCGAGCATTGAAAATGGCACAACTAGTTTTGTGCCTTTCAATGTCGTCAGGCGTGCCAAAGGAGTCGTTCAATATTTAAAGCATTTCCTGTGGCTGGGCGTTCTCAAACCTTCGGTTGAACTCGTCATTCATTGCTGCCAGCATAATACATCGAACGGTGGTGCGATCATTGAGCCACTTCAAGTAAGTGTCTCGGATCGCCTTACTAGCGTTCGGAGCTGGCTCCTCAGGTGCTGGATCCGTTACTACATAAAGGATCCGCTCATGCTCAAGGACGATTTTCAATTTTCGATACCAGCTATCGCAATTGGGTCCCATGAGCTTGTCATTATCTAATAATGACCGAAGCGACAGGGTAGTGGCCATAGCTGCTTAAAGAAAAACGAGACCTCTATTAGTACATAAATTAATACTAAAGATTTGGACTTTAGTCTAAAGTTTTTTCCAATATTTTTACGAACTGGTAGCCTTATCCTCCAATTCGAGAAATTACTTTAATTCCTTAATGGGTACTAGAATCCACACAGACTACACACGAGCCCAACTTTGGTTGGTCAACCCATGTGCATCTATGGGTAGGTTCTTAACCAGTTGTTTCTCTAAACAACTTTTAGTAATTGATTTTGCCCCAGAACCTAATCAGTAGGCTTTGGCCTCCACTGAAAAGATCTGGTTAGGTCCAACCATTAACATGACTTAATTTAGTGAATCGGATCAATAAATGATCAGGCCCGACTTTGGCCGGCCAACCTAACCACCATCAGAAAGACTCAATCAAATTATCATATTATGAATAATAATTCCATTAGCCAATGAGCACCAGGCCTTTGGGCCTCCAATGATCATTGAACTAATGGACTCATTATCATTCATTTAATGGGAGGCTATGACTTAGTTATCATTATAACTTAATCATTTTAGGGATCTAATAATTTTGAGGATTTAAAGAATAGTAGAGAAGAAATCATCCAGCCAATTTCAATCCTCCCACTGACTTCACCAAGTCAGATTAAAAAAAGATTTAATTAAAGCTGGCATTAGGAGCACCTAAATCAGTCACACTGATTTACCTAATGACATGGGTGAGCTCTAATCACCAAGTGATCTAATCAAAATCTAACTTACCAGATTGGCCAGGTAAGTGAGATCAGTGGTGGGGATTTGCCATTAACTCATCAATGATCGAATCAATGCGAGTAGCTCCCGCTTAAGAACCACTGGTCAAAACTGCCGAACTTACCTTAGACACCAACCGGTTCATTAGTTTTAATTTTGATCAACTTAGTAAATAGAGCTCCACCGCGTAGCCATGAATTAAGTCCATCTTGGTCTAGTTAAAGACATGGACCCATTCAACTACAACTATTGAAGTTGAGTCTAGAGTATTATTGACCTAATCTAATTCAACTTTTGATTAGATTTGACCAATTACTCCAATTAGTCTATTTTTTTAAACTAACCTTAGGTCTAACCCAATTATGGACCTAATTCATCTAACCCATTGACCCAAAAGTTTATGCAATTATCTTAGGTCTTAATTCATAATTCTAGACCTACTAGACAACACTTAATTCTTTTAATTAAGTACTTGGGCTGATGGGTCAGGGTTTGGCATTACGAAAATAATTTTCAAATTTGAAAGATTTTATTTTCTGTTCACCAAATGTGTTAACTCATTTCACAAACGGATCAGCACATTTCATAAACGGTAATTCTATTGCTCATTTCATAACAGAAAATAACTCAAAATAAATCATAATTTTTTTTTTAGATCTAATCTAACACATTCATGATAAATTTCTTAATTAAGTCCTTTCGCTGCTTCATCGGCATAGGATATAATTGCATCGGCACCCCTACCGCCATAGGAGACCCCATCGAATGGGAAGAGAGGGCCTTTAAACCCTACTTTTCTCCTATCATCGGACGGCCATGGCAACCAACCCAATTAGATTACTTGCTACTTGGATCAAGTATATCTAAATATACCAATTTCAAAAATTTAAATTTCAAATTTCAAATTTCAAATTTCAAATTTTAAATTTCAAATTTGAGATTTCAACCAAATTTTGAATTTTAAATTTTCAATCTTTGAATTTTAAATTTTGAATTTTAAATTTCAAATTTCAAATTTCGAATTTCAAATTTTAAATTTCAAATTTGAGATTTCAACCAAATTTCAAATTTTAAATTTTGAATTTTGAATTTCAAATTTCAAATTTCAAATTTCAAATTTCAAATTTCAAATTTCAAATTTGAGATTTCAACCAAATTTTAAATTTCAAATTTTGAATTTCAAATTTAAAACTTCTAACAAATTTCAAATTTCAAATCTTTTTGAATTTCAAATTTTAAATTTTGAATTTCAAATTTAAACTTATAGATTACACCTTAATCTACGCATGCATATGTATATCATATTCTAGAACCATGCTCTGATATCATTTGAAGCAAAAATTTAGTGCAGGGGCAAAATGATAATTTTAAAATTTTTTCAAAATTATTATTTTATAGCAGAATTATTAATTAATCTCATTAATTAATACTAATTAACCCTACACTAAGATTTAAATATGATACAACAGCATGCATTTAAATTTGAAATTCAAATTTGAATCAGTAAACGTTTTACAGTACTGTGTTCAGAACACATCACCTTTTGCGGATAGTCGATCATCGTAATCTGATCACCGTCGGGGGTCTCTGATCGTCACGTCATAGCCATCCAAATATCTGGCCTCTGTGGATCGTCCACACGAAGCTCTCGTCTGATCAGCTCCTCACGAATGCTAGTTCGTGATTTCACCCTTTTGATGGTAGATATTGATCGAACTCCTTCGATCGATGTGTGCCGACTTCTCGGATGCTCTAGATCATCTGCACAATTGCTTGAGAGGTTGATGGATCTCTCCCTGAAATTTGGTGGACTCACGACACTCGTGGCACACCAATCTCACTTCCCGAACCCTAGGTAGAAACCCTAGGGTACACACCAAAAACCCTGCGCCCAATTTTCTCTCTTTTCTTTCTTTTTCACTTGGAAGGTTTTGGACCTTCACCTTACGCAGAAGCCTTCCTCACGCCCCAAAGTTTTTCTCCTAAAATTTCTACGCACGTCCCACCTTTCTCCTCTTTTTAAAACAACGTCGAACGTGTCTTATCCGCGTGAGAGGATAAAGACAAGAGGTTACACATTTGAATTCAAATCAAATTTGAATTCAAACGAAAACCAACTTATCCCTATCCTTTTGGGCGTGAGAAGAGAAGGGGCGTGGCTCTTTGTGCGTGAAAAATGTTTCACGAGAAACCTTTTCTCGTGTAAGTAATGTGGCGCACAAAATGGATAAGGATGAAAGGGCAAGTGATAAGTTATCCATTCAAATTCAAACATGCTTTGAATTTGAATGGCTAACTAATTATTTTATCCATCCATATGGCGCACAAATGAGAGCGTGGGGAAGGGTTTTGCGTGAGAAAAATTTCATGAGAAGTTTCTTCTCGTGAATTCAAATGGGTGCAAGGAAGTTGGGTGTCGCAGGGAATTTAAAATAAGGTGGTTTGATTCAAATTGAGCCAACCTAGTTTAAAATAGGTTAAGCACAATTAGACCAGATTAAACCTAACATAATTAAGCTTAATTAGGCTCAATAAAAT
This sequence comes from Elaeis guineensis, assembly GCF_000442705.2. Taxonomy (NCBI): domain Eukaryota; kingdom Viridiplantae; phylum Streptophyta; class Magnoliopsida; order Arecales; family Arecaceae; genus Elaeis; species Elaeis guineensis. The sequence continues at coordinate 12,652,626 of NC_025999.2, read as the reverse complement.
TCTAATCAAATCAGGAATTAACTAAACCTAACCCCTGATCAAATCAGGGACTAAACCACCTTAGCGATTAGGTCAACATTTAACCTAATCGGGTCAATCCAAACTGAATCCAATTCAATTGGACTTGATCCAAAAATAATTACTCAATCAAATTGAGTTAATTAGTGATTAAATCACTAATTAAACCTCTCATAAATATTGAGTCCAAATTCGATGGGCAATCAGGCATCAGAGACCATCGATATGAAACCCTGATCAAAGAGTTCAAATTTCAAATTCAAAATTTGAAATTCAAAATTTTGACCCCAGTACCCAAAATGTGTGGAACTCATGATTAGAGAATCTTAATTCTCAATCATAGAGTCCCAGATAGATAAGACTCATAATCAGCCATCAGATCAGAAAGGAACCTCTAATGTGTGTGACCCCGCAGGTTCGAACCTAAGCCGGTAGCACAGGAACCAATTTCTGTACTAATCGAAGTGACCATCTAGCAATGGTACCCGACGATCGGATAGGTCGAATAATTGCAATCACAATATTCAGAACCTACGTGAATATGGTTACTGTATAATTCATCCCTTTTGACCCCTGTGTTTAGGACGACTCAGGGTTAAACTGTCAACCCTGATGATATCATCCGAATCGTGCTCAACTCAATTAGTCTTGTGACTCCTCACTAGGACTACCCTGGCCAAGGTTTTGCTAAATTAAAATACGACTGTACACAGCTCCTAAACTGGAGTGGTCAATCCCATCTTGACACACGCACCGACAAGTCAAGTACTTGACTACACCCAGCAACCTTCCGTCACTGAATTAGAAATTCAGGTAGTCCAGTGCCTAAGTGCAGTGTGTTGCTTGCAAGTCACCGTGACGGTCTCAGGTCGGAGGGACATTTATACCCATATCCCATCGGAACAAATCTTGACAGCAGAAATAGCTCCGGAGTTGGTCACGTTCAGTGCAGATGTACCATTACATCTCACCTGTATGCCATACCAGTGTCTCCACACTCTTTGGTTATGAGGACAACCAACCCATATGGCACACAATGACCTATACTCGATAAACGTTGTCGTCCTTGGTAACAACGTATCATTTGGTCGCGAACATGTTTAAGGACTAAGCGACAAATCCTCCTTTGTCGAGTCTAAATAGTCCTAAGGACTTCACCACAATACAGGAGTTCATTAGAAGATGAAACATTTGTGATGAAAAAATACCAAAATAACTTTTATTTATTTATAATTCATGTACTAATACAAAAAAGAGCACAACCGTCAACAGGCTGACGATTGGTTTTGGGACACTATTCCCAACAGCGCCCGCATTGGGTCTGCCCACATGCTGGGCCGCGTGCACGCGTCTGCGTCGGGCCCAGCCATGCCACCACCGACTGTCACTGACCCATCGCTAGCCCGCCACCGACCTGCCACCGCTTCGTGCACCGTGCTACTTTCTCCGATCTTCTTTTGCATGTATCTTCACCATCTGGACTTCGTTTGGACTATTTTTAGGCTTGTTGGACTTCGTTCGTCATCCTGAACCTCACTGTGGGCTCAATGTAGATTGAATTTCGAGACATCAAATCTCAACAATCTCTATCTGGACTCGATATTCGACCATCTCCTGTCTCTGAGAGCCTGTGATTCATCTCACCCCCATGTCTTGGGGCATGCCTGCTGTCTCATGGATGGGCAAATGTGGGAGTCGAGCCAGGCCGCTCGATCTCACCTTCATCATGGACTGTGTCCACTCTGACCAAAGACCTGCTCGGGGAAGTCTCCTGTGGCAATAGGAACTTCACTCTGCAATGTCCCCTCTTGTCCTTCCGAGTCTCCCTTCTAGTACCCGATCCACCTCCACCTAGAGCTCTACCTCGCTCTGAGCTCCTCCTGGTTCCTGAAGCTCCACTTCGTACTGGGCTTTCAGTCAGGTAGTAATGTCCTCTCGTCCTCTTCTTCTCCTCTAGAATAATCCTATCGCTGTGCAACACCTTTAGGATTCCTTCATCAATTACCATCTTGTAGCCTCTTGAATCCAGTCTGGTCAGTGAGATATGATTCCGCCTAAAACTAGGTATATATCAGACCTCTCCCAATATCCTCACTACATCATCATGTGTCTTCTAGCTGACCGTCCTGATGCTTCTGATCATACAGCTCGATCCATCCGGTAGATAAACAGTGCTCTCACTGCTCTTCGGAGAGTCAAACTGCTCCTCTCTGCTACATACATAATAAGTGCATGTAGAATCTAAAATCCACTACTGAAAAGAAGTAGATACCTCGTCAGATATCTCTAGAACATCATCCTCTGACTCGCTACTAACCATCGCTGCAGTAGCCCTTGTCCGATCCTTGAGTTGAGGGTAATCTCTGGCTAGATGTCCCAACTCATTACACTGGTAACATTTTGTCTTGCTCAAGTCTCTCATCTTGGACTTGGACCGCCCTCGTCGCGATCTCCTGTCGCTTTGTCTACCACCTTTTGCTTCTCCTAAAACCATCAAAGTTGAGCTGCCACCTGAGCTCGAAGCTGGATTCTCCCTCATGAGAATCTCATTCTAGAGAATCACCACGGTGACCTCGTCCATCTTGATGGTGCTCTTCTCCACTAGAAGAGCAGTCACCAAAGACTCATACGAAGGAGAAAGCGACGCTAGCAAGACCAGCGCCCTGGTCTTCTTTTCAACTTTCTCGCCAACATTGAGGAGGTCGGTGAGGATCTTCTGAAAGTGGCTGAGATGCTCCTGCACACTCTGTCCCTCAGTCATTCGTAGTTTGTGGAACTGTCTTCAGAGGAAGAGGGTGTTGGTGAGAGATTTTGTCATGTACAACTCTTCGAACTTCGACCACAGCATCATCGGAGAAGTCTCGCCGAGCACATGGATCACCACCTCATCCGCTAGGTATAAGTGGATCATACTCACTACTTGCATCTGAAGCCACCTCCAATCTTGCACTTCCATGGTAGTCGGCTTCTCCTTGCACAAGAGAGCATCTATCAACTTTTGTTGGATGAGCACATCCTTCACCCTTGCTTGCCATAAGGAGAAATTGCTCTTTCCATCAAATCTGTTGATCTCCATCTTGATTGTGCTTGTCTTCTCCATTTTCTATCTCGACCACCACCATTGCAATCTACGCTCTGGCACCACCTTTCTCTGATACCAATTGTTGTGCAGGATCCAATACCACATGGTGTAGCAGGAAGAAAGAAGAAACAAAATAAGAAACATAATACAAATACGTGGATCGGCCTCAAGCCTACCTTCACAGGGCGTGCGAGCTTCACTATGAGAGAATAAAACAAAAATCAATGCAAGAGGAACTCACCACTCAACTCTTGTACAAGAATCTCTCAACAAAAAATCTCATAATCCTTACAAAAGCTCTCTGAAACCTCTCTTGAAGCCTTTTTGCAGCTCCAGAACGTCACTAGCTCTCCAACGCAATAAACGGCTCGTCAATCGGAGCTATATAGGCTCCAAAATCACAAAAATACTATTTTTATAGAATACTGAGTTCGAATAAAACCTTAGAATCATCCGTGACCGTCCGATCGTAACCGGCTCGCACCAAAGCCGTCCGATCATGCAAAATGATCTTTGATCATGCCTGATTACGTCCGGATTGAGTTTCAACCATCTGATCGTGATCAGCTGTGATCTGTACCATCGGATCGTGCAAAAACTCTTTTGGACCATGTGTGGACCGCGTGTTTGGTCTACGCGGCCCCATGGACCGTCCAGCATCCTACGGTCCACGGTGGACCGCGTAGGGGCGCTGGGCCTGGGCGCCCGCGCGTGTTGTGCTGGCCCATGTGTGCGTCCGCGCATTGGACCGCTTGCGCCTATACATGCATGCATCTCCGCCAGGCCCGGCCGCGTCACCGTCAGCCGTCGCCGGCCCACCGCCGCTTCGTATATCATGCCACCTTCTTTGATCTTCTTTCGCATGTATCTTCACCGTCTGGACTCTATTTGGGTTATTCTTGAGTTCGTTGGACTGCATTCGTCATCTTGGATCTCGCTGTAGAGTTAATATGGATCGAATCTCAAGACGTCAAATCTTAACAATGAGACCCCTCTATCATACTTCCATCAAGTTGAACATCCAAACATAAAGTAAAAATACACAAGGGTTTTGCTATTTCTGAATTTGGGTTTTGCATGATTTGACTCTAATGCTTTATTCGGTGTGATAAACTAATATTTGATATGTGCAATATGAGAATCATAGCGGTGACCAGTGAGAGGAAGAGTAAAGATGGAAACAACTCTAGAGGAAAAACTTGTGCAGATTGTTGCTCGAGATTAGCTATCTGCCACGTTGACTTTATGTGGAGCTTGTAAAGTGAAATTTTATCAGCAATGTATTATCATCTAAAACATGATATCACGAATAAATTTATTCTGAGTAATACTATAGAGCACTTGTATTATGCGCACAAATAATTTTGTGACCATGTGGTAAAAGAGAATCGATGCAGCTTATGAAATTTGTTGCTAAATATAAAATTTAAAATTGATTTGCCAAATCAGTAGTTGCATACTTAAGAAACTTTTGCCGGTGTATGCAGGGCGAATTTTCCTTTTACTTTATGTACTGTAATGTGAAGTCAGCAGTTGTTCGTACAGATCTTGGGATGCATGGGCTTCTAAGTAATTTAAAAGTCAAACAGAGAACTCAAGTAACTTTCATTGGCACAATCCTTATAAATGAAGTCAGCAAAGTTGTCGCTTTCTTTTTTCGATCAAGATGGATGGACCAGATTGAAAGATGAAAAACAGGTTAAACCACTTTCTACCCTCTTCGTCTCAACCCCATCCTCCACTTCTACTCTCTTCTTTCCTCTACAGCCGCCTCCACCGCCACCGCCACCACGATCCTCCTCCCACTTGCCGGTCCAGGCAAGTTCTATATACTCGGTACCCTCTCTCTCTCGCACGTGCTGGGGTTAGGGTATCGGCGTGCTGCGTTTAAAATCCTAAGCCACAATAAATAAATGATAAGGTATCGTTAATGCACAAACACGTCGATGGAAACTCTAATCAAGCCAGGAATGAGTCTGGAATCCATATTAGGTCGTTTATACAATTGGCAAGAAAATTTTCCTGATAAGCTAGCTTGCAGTTTCTGCTACTCTTTATTTGAACACAAGCAATCTTTTATAAGGGATCAACACAGTCCTTGTATGTAGAACTGCCATTGTTTGACCATCAAAGCCCTCGATCCTTTTCCTTTTCATTAGACACTGCTGATAAGAAAAATGAAACTGCTTGATGTCGGTTTTTTGAGGGAGTTTTGGCTGGCCAACTCTCCCTTCATGTAATTGCATTAAATTATCTTTCTTTTCTTTCATGAAGTTGCTCTTCTGGTTTTTCTAATGTATGAGGTAATACTTTCAGAGAGGCCAAGATGGATGCCGTGATCTCCGATGCTGGCAATGTTGATTTGAGATCCTTGCCTCCTTCTGGGCGGGATTTCAGCTGGTTGGTTATTGATTTCTTCCTTATTACTCTTTTCAAGATTAGAATTTAGGAAGTGGATTGATTGTGTTGTAACATTTGAATCAATTTTTTACTGGTTCTATTTGATTGGAATCCTCATGCTTGTCCACTGATGAGATAAAAATTTCATAGCTTTCATCCATCTTTTGTGAATGATCTTGGTGTCCGAGATTTCAGGATCATGCGTCTTTCAACAGCATAGACTCAGGATGCTATGAATTTCAATTTTATGGCCTTTTCATATTGGTGGTCTCTTTGCCGAGAATTTGAACAGCTTCATCTTTTCTTTAGTGCTAGAGGTTGAGGCTTCATTTTTCATTAGACTAGATCCTTGAAGAAGAGTTATAGTTTAAATTTGATCCATTATATATTAACAGCGATGTGTTGCTGTCCAGGAAACTTCTTTATGCAAAGAGCATAGGTTTTATCTTGGTTCATGCATACACATTATCTTATACTGAACTTCTATCTCATTAGCGTGTGGAAAAAGTAAATATGGTTGAGAGGCTTAGACCCTATTATCTCAGTAAGTGAATGTTTATTACCATTTATGAAGCAGCATAGGTAGCAATATAATTTATGTTCTCTTTTACAATGCTAGTTCGATATGTGACTTGGTAAATAACTTTGCTATAAATAGATGAAAATGTGCTTTTCACTTGAAGTCCCTTTAGGTTTATTTTACTTTGGAATGGCAGGCAGTATTTTCTTTAAATGATACATAACATATCATCAAAGTAATTTAATTACATACATATACATATACATACATACATACATACATACATACTGTATGTATGTATATATGTATGTACGTACGCATGCATGTATGTATATGTATGTATATATTCTGTGTGTGTGTGCGCCCACGCACATGTTGTATACATGTATATATTGTGTGTGCAAGCATAGGAAAATGCGGTATCATTTTTTTGCAACTTTCTTATCAAGGTCTTTGTCAGCAGCGATTTTGAAGTGGATTATGGATCAAAGGAGCATGCAACAATTGTCTATACTGCATTGGCAGTTGATAAGGAGGTATGAAAATTACAGAATGTTTTTTATTTCTATGTTTTCTTCGCCAATCAGAACATATATGCTTCTGAATTCAGAAACTTGACGAATAGATCTAGAGTTCAGTAATTTAACATTGAGTTTTGGTTACAGTTGCAGCCAGACAAGGTCAAGAGGCAGGTGTCCATTTCCGATGGCAAGCTTCAAGTGTGAGTTTGTATTTCTGAAGTGTCATTCTTCTCATGTCTTCCTGTTGTCTTCTTTTGTCATACTTAAAGGCGGTTGTGTTGTCATACAGACACTTTGAGGCGGTGGAGGCTAGATTTCTGCGCGCATCATTCAGTGCATTTGTGGATCTAATGATTCTTGCCACAAAAATCATTGAAGAATTTGGCCAGAACAACAAAAATTCTGAACAAATATGATTTTAATAAGCAGCATTATGTATCACAAGTAGAACAGATAATGTAGGCAATTCTCGTATGTGTTGTTCCCAGAAACCCAAATCTGGCATATTATATATTGTTTTCTAATCAATGGCAGCTACTTGGATTGGCTGCGCTTGGTCTTTTCGGTTATTTGATGATTACTTGATGGCTTATCCTCTAATTTTAATAGACCTTTAGTTATGTTGATAGTGTACTATTTTTGCCCCCTGGTGAGCAAAGCTGAGTTGCTAATGCTTGTGGCTTTGTTCGATAGCATCTAACACTATGCATTAGCATAAATTTACGAGTTGGTAAGATATGAAAGCTCAAAATGAAAGTATTAGCAACTAATCATAAGAATACGTCCACAATGAGTGCATAAATTTATAGCCAGGAGATTGGCTATGGCTCTCAGAAAGCATAGTGGTGGTAGTAAGAAACTGGCATGGCTGGATTCTCTGAAGTTTTCGGAGTATGAAAGTCGGAGACTTCTGTTGTGATATATCATTGCAGTCAAATAACCATCCTATGATAGACTGAATCAGCAGTGAATTGAATAGTACCTATTCGATGCAAGAAGCATGAAGCTTCATGCTAGAAACTTCATCAACCTTCTCATCAAGAACACCATTTACTTCCTACTCTGGCTCAACCACCACCCAGGTTATCTTTGCAACACAAACAATTCGGGCAAATGAGCATATCTTTTGTATTCGAGCAAGATATCTCATGGATAAACGCCATAGCATGCGACAAAAGGATAGCACTAACAGAGTGTCGAAACTATGCAACAATGTTTCTGTACACCATAATCCAATATGTTTCCAAAGGAAGTGCACCATGTCTTGATTTTGGGGATTGTTATGCATAGTAGCTGAATCTACTTTATCTTGATATTCAGGGATCACAAAATCTTAAAAAATTCTTATATTTTTTAGTAATTCAACTATTTTGATTTTTTCATGGAACATCCCACCTGTCCGATGCTTGGGATGGGAGATATCCAAAGATATGCTCAACGGAACATTGGGATAATGACTAGATGGTTTTGTTCCGATACTTGAATGGTATCCTATCCGGACCTTCCATAGAACATCCCATGGGGATTTGAGTTCTTGGATACAACCATACCAACAAAGGGGCAACTAAAAGTTATTTTAACCTCAGCGGATGATAAAACAGCACATGGAATTAAAAAAACTGGATTCGGTGGATGAGGCAAGAAATAGCAATTGGATAGGATATACTATTCATGGGGTATTTGGTTGTGGGGGGGGGGGAGTGAAGGTCTGGAATCAGAATTGGAATGGATGACTCCCATTCCATCCGTTTGGTTGGGAGAAGTCCCATTCTGATTTCGATTCCGATTCCAGTCACGAACCAAACGCTTCAGAGGATTTGGCCATTCCGATTTCGATTCCAAGCCATTTCGATTTTCATTCCCATTCTGATTTCGGTTAGGAACCAAACACTCCTCAATAATTTCTTCATCATGATGGCCTCCGATGCAGTGGGTATAATGGACGACATTTGTATCTATATCAGCTCTCACTTTTTGAAATTAAAAGTCAAGAATATTCAAAATCTACTCAATCTTATAGGAGAAGGAACGTTCATTTCTCTTTAAAAAAAAATGTTATGGTGCTCAATAATAAAAAAAATTTTCTGTGAAATTAGAGAGTACTTCCATTGTCCCACACAGCTTGCTTAGATAAGATCCTTCTCCGCATCATTTCCGGTTTTTAGTTTTTATTATTTTTAATAAAATATAAAATCAGAGACTGTGCTTGTAATCTAATATTTATATTCACTACCTTTTCTTAGTTTATAAAAATTAAGGAGACTAAAGAATTTCAATAAAGAAACTATAATAAAATATAAAAAAAAAGTAAAATGGAGGAGAAATATTTGCATTCTTACAAAATTCTTCTTTCTTGCTAGATGATCAGCCTGTGAAGGGAGTCCGGACTTCAGAGAGACTGCAGAAGGAGAAAGCAAAGGCAAGGAGGAGGACAGGAAGAGGGAGGAAGATGCCACGCTCGGTATCATAAGACCCAAGAGAGAAGATTCGCTTGACATAGAGATAATATTCCGGACTTCCGTGGGACATTCAAGGGGTATTTGGTTGGAGAGAGTAGGGGTTTGAAATTGAAATCGAAATGGATGACTCCTATTCCAATCATTTGGTTGGGAGGAGTTTCATTCCGATTCCGATTCCAGGATGGAATGGGAATGGCTCCATCTATATAAAACTCAATCCCTATTCTTCTTTATGGATTCAAATTTTCATTCTAATTTTGATTCCGGTCACGAACCAAACGCTTCGGAGGATTTGGCCATTCCAATTCCGATTCTAAGCCATTCCGATTTCCATTCCTATTCTAATTTCGATTGCGAACCAAACATCCCCTCAACGAATAATTCCCCTACCATGTGCTTGGACAGTTGTTCCGCTGCTTTACTCGGCCCATAGGCTTGCAGGCTGTAGCGAGCCTGAATCAAAAAAAATCGGATGAACCGATCGCACTGGCATCTGGAGGCTGACGTAATCAGTGGATGGAATGAGAAATTTTTTGTGCATTGTGGGTATTGTTGCAGGACGCATGCACCACCCACGATGATTAGCTCACGTGCAGAGCCGGAGCACATCACATGAAAAATATTTTTTTTTCTTCTGCCTCTAGGTCAATCACCACGGATGGTGTGCGCGGTTCTATAAACTCGGTATTCTCTCTCGAGTTCTGTAGATTTGGTACTCTCTCTCTCTCTCTCTCTCTCTCTCTCTCTCTCTCTCTCTCTCTCGAGTTAGGGTTTCGACGTGCTGTGTATCAAATCCTAAGCTACAAAAGTTTGGATATTGGAGTCCATTTAAGAAGTTATTTTGGTATCCTAAAATTCTTGTGGTTGCGGAATTGTTGTATCCCCAAGCTCTCATACTTACCGCTTCTCTTGTTTCCTTTCTTAAGATTATTCCCGCACATATGGGGGATATTATATGGATAACCAACCCAGCATCCATATGGTCAATGAAGCCCCTTGATGAATGTAATAACATGTTTCTTCTAAATTCAATACAATTATATCTTCTAGCTTCATATTATAAATAAATAAATACATGACAAGGTATCATTAATGCACAAACACATCGATAGAAACTCTAATCAAGCCGGGAATAAGTCTGGAATCCATATTAGGTCATTTATGCCATTGACAAGAAAATTTTTCTGATAAGCTAGCTTGCAGTTTCTTCTCCTCTTTAATTTGAACACAAGCTATCTTTTATAAGTTATCAACATTATTTTTGTATATGGAATTGTCATTATTTCACCATTAATACCCTCGATCCTTTTCCTTTCCATTAGACACTGCTGATAAGAAAAATGAAACTGCTCAATGTTGGTTTTTTGAGGGAGTTTTGGCTAGCAAATTCTCCCTTCATGTAATTGCATTGAATAGTCTTTCTTTTCTTTCATGAGGTTCCTCTTCTGGCTGTTCTAATGTATGAGGTAATGCTTTTAGAGAGGTCAAGATGGATGCCGTAGTCTCCGATGCTGGCAATGTTGATTTGAGATCCTTGCCTCCTTCTGGATGAAATTTCAGCTGGTCAGTTATTGATTTCTCCCTTATTACTCTTTTCAAGATCAGAATTTAGGAAATGGATTAATTGTGTTGTAACATTTGAATCGGTGTTTTACTGGTTCTACTTAATTTGAATCCTCATGCTTGTCCACTGATGGTGTAAAAGTTTCATAGCTTTCATGCATCTTTTGTGAATGATCTTGGTGTCTGTAACCCAGTTTCTGAGATTTCAGGTGTGATAACCCGGCCTGATGGGCCAAAAGCCCACTAAGCCCATTAAAAAAAAAAAAAAAAACCAGGGAGGAAGACTTCCGATCGGAGTCTTCCCCTTCCCCTGTTCCGATCAGGAATCGGAGTCCTAGGGCCATTAAAAGACCCTAGGACGAGCTCTATAAGAACCCCCCTCCTTTCCTCTAAGAGTAGACACATCAGTCATCGACGATCGTCGGAGTTCTTCTCCGATTTTCTCGATTGAAGCCACGGCCCCTCGACTCATGCTCGCCACGATTTCACGCTGATGGGGGTCATCGGAGGCTGTGGTAAGTCCCTCCTCCTCTTCCTCCCTTCTCTCCCTTCTTTCCTGTGCCGGTGGACATGACTGCCGGCGACAGGAGTCGTCGGATTTTGTCGGAAAAGGGAAGCCCTGTTCGGCCTCTCCCTTTTTCTGGTTTTTAAGGCGCCGACGGTCACGCTGACCGCCGGCTCTGGCCTCTCCGAACTCGGGGGAAGATCATCCCTTGCCGCCGGCCACCGCCGGGCAAGGTACGGTCATGAACGGTCGGTCTAAGGTACGGGGACCTCTAGGTCCCCTGTTTCGGCCAAAGAAGGCCACGGGAAAAAGAAAAGAAAAGGAAAAAAGAAAAGAAAAAGAAAAAGAAAAGAAAAAGAAAAAGAAAAGAAAAGAAAAGTATATATTTATATAATAATAATAATAATAATAATAATAATAATAAATAAATAAATAATAATAATAATAGTACACATGAAAGGAAGTTTCTCTCATCCCTCTTTAAAGTCTTTCTCTCTCTAGAATTGGACTCTTTCTTTCTCTACTTTCTCTCTCTACTTTCTCTCTCTAAAAATTTTCTCTCTCTAAGAAGCCCTATGAATCTTCTATTAGGCCATCTTCTCCACTCCTAGGGACTTATGACCTTAAATCGATTTAGAGCCGAATGGAGAGATTTATTGGACTGATCATCAAATCGGTCATTTTCTTATATTATGTAATTTTATTAAATATATGAAATAAAATTTATTGATGATTTAATATTTTAAATAGGACTGTCCGATTCTTTTAAGGAAGATTAAAAGGTCCAGGACGATCGAGGTAAGTGGATTTTATGCTCCTTATTTATTTTTAAGTGATCATGTTTTTATGCAAAGAATTGTTATTGATGAAATCATAATTTTTCATAAAATGAGGATCGGCATATGTGATATGAAAAAGCATGTTTTATTATGAGCATTGATTTCATGAATATGTCTTATGAAAATAGCATGATTATGAAGCATGAATTTCATTATTTTTTCACCTATGTATATGTATGCTTTAAGAAAAAGATATAATGATTTTCAAGGCTCTCAGATGGCTATGAATGAATCCCTTCGGAAAGGTCGACATCCGAAGCTAGCATCCACACGAAACATGGCCCTGCCAGCGGGGATAAAGTTGGCACATGAATTAAGAACTCTGTCGATTAAGAAACATGGTCCTGTCACGGGTATAATAGTGACCTTAGCACGAATATCTGTGAGCAATGTTTTGAAATATGACATGAATACATGATGAAAATGATTTACGATTCATAATTATGAAATATACATGATTTATGCATGCATGATGAGCTTATAACTTGTTTTATTATATGCTCTATGAAATATTTATTTTTACAATAATTATTATTTGCTAAATAATGTATTATCATAGAAAACTTATGCTTGATCCGGTAAGGAAGCGGAAGTCTACTTACTGAGCTGGTGTAGCTCATATTCTTTTTTTTTTCTTTTTCATGTACAGAGAAACAAGGCTAGGACTGATAAAAAGGGAATCCAGGCTTGGGGATCAGCAAAGTAAGCTTAAAAATTTTGCACTAGAAATTCAATTTATGTTTATGAATTGTAGTCATTATGAATTTTTAGGCTTGGATTATTTCATCTTTGGATTTAGATGCTCTGAACCAGTTTTGGTTTAATTAAATATTTGAATTGAACTTTATTATTACATTTATTTGTGATACACCTGTTATTATATTTAAGAAGATGAATTTTGACTTCGTGTTATCGTGGATCCATCCCTCGGTAGTATGGCCGTGTTATGTCTCGGATTGGGGTGTGACATTTTATGGTATCAGAGTGATAGGTTTAATCAAGGGTAGAACTTAAAACCTAACAGTGGGTAGTTAGGTTACGCATAGTTAGACTCTGACTTAAATTATTAACTGTACTGCAACTCTGTTATAAAATAATGTAATAATGTTGGCATTTGAATAGGAAGCGATGAGCGATAGGGAGGGCGAGACCTTGGCAAATATGGCTGCTAGGACAAGAGGAGCAAGAGGAGCAAGATTGATGTCGCAGGGAGCTACCAATCAACCAGTTGAGTGGGCTCCTGACGCACCGGCCACTCAGGCGGACATTGCCGGTGTATGTCAAGTGGTGGCTCAGCTTATCTAGTAGCAGGCACAGACTGCTCCTCGACCGACATTATCTATGGAGTCATACTACGAGAGATTCAGAAGGCTCAACTCACCTCTATTTGAGGGTGGATCTTATCCTATGGCTACAGAGACATGAATTTGAGAGATGGAAAAGATGTTTGATGCCCTGCAATACCCTGAGAATGTGAAGGTCCAATTAGCCGTTCCTATGTTAAAAGGGAATGCCGAGTTTTGGTGGACTGCAATAAAAGCTGCCTATGGAAATAATGATGATCAACTCACTTGGGAAGAATTCAAAGAGATATTTTATGATCAGTACTTCCCGAGGACAATGAGATTGGTAAAAGAAAATGAGTTTCTAGCCTTAAAGCAAAAGGATGATATGACGGTGTTAGAATATGCTAACAAATTTATTGAGCTAGGTCGCTTTTGCCCCCAGCTTATGGAGTTCGAAAGGAGTAAAGCTAACAGATTTGAACAAGGTCTAAGATATGAAATTCGATCCCGTCTGTCTTCTCATATTTTCAATAACTACAAGGATGTACTGGAGCGAGCTTTGAAAGTGGAGTCTGAATTGAAAAGAGCAGATCTAGAAAGAGGAGATAAGAAGAGATCGAGATCAACAGAAAATCTAAAGGATCAGCAAAAAAATTTCAAAAATAATAACTCTGATAAGAAGAAAGAATCTTCATCCTGCTCCTACTGTGAAAAAATCACAATGGACCTTGTCTCAAGAGGATAGGAGCATGTTTCTTATGTGGTGAGAATGGACATATGGCTCGTGATTGCCCAAATAAGAAAAGAAATGACTCTAGACCTAACAAACCAGTTGATCAAAAACAGAAAGGAAATGCATGAGTGTTTACTTTAAACCAGTAGGACGCCAATGCAAATGATCAAGTGGTGACAGGTATTATCCCAGTCAATTCTATTCATGCTCGTGTGTTATTCGATTTCGGCTCTTCTCACTCTTTTATATCTCTCAAGTTTGCTACTTCTTTGAATTGTGTGCCTGAAAAACTAAATGAACCATTATATGTTAGCACACCTTTTAAAAATATTATTGTTGCTAACATTATTTTCAAGAATTACATAATCCAAATAGAAGAAAAAGAATTAGCAGCAGATTTGATTCAGCTAAATATGTATGATTTTAACGTTATTCTTGGGATGAACTGGTTATCTTCGTACCATGCACATATTGATTATTTTGAAAAAAGAGTGATATTTCAAATTTCGGATGAACCGTAATTCTTCTTTCAAGGCGAAGTTCATAATACGGAACCCAAACAATCTTTGGGTATTATCTCAATCATAAACGCAAGAAAAGCTTTAAGGAAAGGATGCAAAGCATTTTTGGCCCATGTAGTAGACGTCGAGAGGAAAAAAATAAAGTTGGATGATATCTCAATTGTCAAAGAATTTTCTGATGTTTTTCCAGATGAACTACCCGGACTGCCCCCAGAGCGTGAGGTTGAATTTAAAATTGATATCACCCCAAGAACCGGACCTATTTCAAAACTTCCTTATCGGATAGCTCCCATAGAATTACGAGAATTAAAGGATCAACTGCAAGAACTTTTGAATAAAAAGTTTGTCTGACCAAGTACATCACTTTGAGGAGCTCCTGTGTTATTTGTGAAAAAGAAAGATGGGAGCATGCGTTTATGCATTGACTATCGAGAGTTGAATAAGGTAACCATAAAGAATAAATATCCTCTTCCTCGAATAGATGACTTATTAGATCAACTTCAGGGTGCACAAGTTTTCTCCAAAATTGACTTACGATCAGGCTATCATCAACTAAGAATTAGAGATGAAGATGTACCTAAGACTGCATTTAGAACCAGGTATGGCCATTATGAATTTTTAGTAATACCTTTTGGACTAACCAATGCACTAGCTGCTTTTATGGATATGATGAACAGGATTTTCAAGCTGTATCTGGATCAATTCATTGTTGTTTTTATTGATGATATCCTAATTTATTCTAAAAATATAGAGGAACATGAGAGACATTTGAGGATCGTATTTCAGACCTTGAGAAAAGAGAAGCTCTTCGCCAAGCTTAACAAGTGTGAGTTCTGGTTGGATAGTGTTGTCTTCCTCGGCCATGTAATATCTAAGGAAGGAATCTCAATCAATCCAAAGAAGATAGAAGCCATGGTGAATTGGCCTCGTCCGACTAATGTGACGAAAGTTAGAAGCTTCTTAGGCTTGGCTGGTTATTATAGAAGATTCGTCGAGGAATTTTCTCAAATTGCAATTCCTCTAACTCGCTTAACTTAGAAACGAATAAAATTTGAATGGAGCAGTGAATGTGAGCAGAGTTTTCAAGATCTGAAGCAACGATTGATATCTGCCCCAGTTCTTACTTTACCATCTAATAAGGGAGGATTTGTCATTTATAGTGATGCTTCCAAGAAGGGATTAGGTTGTGTGTTGATGCAGAATGATAAGGTTATAGCTTATGCTTCTCGACAATTAAAAGTCTATGAGCAGAATTATCCGACACATGATTTGGAGTTAGCAGCTATTATTTTTGCTTTAAAGATTTGGCGACACTATTTATATGGAGAATCATGTGAAATCTTTACTGATCATAAAAGCTTGAAATACTTATTTACTCAAAAAGAGCTGAACATGAGACAAAAAAGGTGGCTTGAACTATTAAAAGATTATGATCTAAATATTAAATATCATCTTGAAAAAGTCAATGTGGTGGCAGATGCACTTAGTAGGAAGTCTTCAGCGAATGTGATGACTCTGCTATCCTTTCAGCAACAAATTCTGAGAGATCTTGAAGATTTACAAATTGAAGTGACTTGTACTGATGTTAAGAATGTGTCAGCAAATTTAATGGTACAACCAGTATTGATCGAACAGATAAAAATGGCCCAACAAAGTGATATTCATTTATGTCAGTTTAAGAAGGATATGGAGAAAGGGCTACGAACTGAGTTTAGGCTCCATATAGATGGAATTCTTTATTTTGAGAACAGATTATGTATACCAGGAGATCCTGAACTAAAAAAAAAATTTTGGAAGAAGCCCATAAGTCCCATTTCTCCTTTCATCCCGGTAGTACAAAGATGTATAGAGATTTAAAATAACTCTTCTGATGGAATGAAATGAAGCAGGAGATAGCTCGGTTTGTATCTCAATGCTTGGTATGCCAGCAAGTGAAAGCCGAACATCAAAGACCTGCTGGTTTGCTAAGATCATTAGAGATACCAGAATAAAAATGGGAGCATATCACGATAGATTTCGTTACTAGACTTCCAAGGACAACAAGAAAAAATGATGCAGTGTGGGTGATTGTCGATCGGCTTACTAAATCAGCTCACTTTCTATCTTTTCAAGTTGGCACTCCACTTGATAAGTTAGCCCAGATGTATATTGATGGAATTGTACGTCTGCACGGTGTTCCAATAAGTATTATGTCTGATCGAGATCCATGATTCGTATCTAGATTTTGAAAAAGTTTTCAAGATGCTTTGGGGACAGAATTGAGGCTTAGTACTGCATTCCATCTCCAGACCGATGGCCAATCTGAAATGACAATTCAAACTCTTGAGGACATGTTAAGAGCTTGTGCTTTTAATTTTGAAGGACATTGGGATAATCATGTGACATTGATTGAATTTGCATATAACAACAGTTTTCATTCTAGTATCCGGATAGCACCCTATGAAGCCCTATATGGAAGAAAGTGTAGATCCCCTCTGTATTGGGATGAAGTAGGTGAAAAAAAATTAATAAGTCCCGAGTTAGTTCAAGATGCTAGAGACAAAATTTATCTAATCAAGAGAAGATTCAAGGTAGTACAGGATAGACAGAAGAGTTGGGCAGATAGAAAAAGAAGAGAATTAGAATTTCAGATCGGTGATCATGTTTTTCTAAAAGTATCACCTACTAAGGGTGTCATGAGGTTTGGGAGACATGGCAAGCTGAGTCCGCGATATATTGGACCTTTTAAATTTTAAATCGAGTAAGAGATGTTGCTTACAAACTAGCCTTACCACCAGATTTATCCAAAGTGCACAATGTCTTTCACGTTTCACTACTGAGAAAGTTTGTACCTGATCCAAATAGTGTGATAAAGTATGAGCCATTGCAAGTTCATGAAGATCTGACCTATGAAGAATTTTTCCTTCGAATTATTGATCGAAAAGAGCAAGTTCTAAGATGGCGTATTATTCCGTATGTAAAGATTCATTGGAGTAATCATGAAGAGAGAGAGGCCACATGGGAGCTTGAAGATGATATGAAGATGAGATATCCACACTTATTTAAAAATGAAGGTATGTTAAATTTCGAGGACGAAATTTTTTTTAAGGAGGGTAGAATGTGATAACCCGGCCCGATGGGCCAAAAGCCCACTAAGCCCATAAAAAAAAAAATAGGGAAGAAGACTCCCAATCGGAGTCTTTTCTCCCCGGTTCCGATCAGGAATCAGAGTCCTAGGGCCATTAAAAGACCCTAGGATGAGCTCTATAAGAACCCCCCTCCTCTCTTGTAAGAGTAAACACATCAGTCACCGACGATCGCCGGAGTTCTTCTCCGATTTTTTCGATTGAAGCCGCGGCCCCTCGACTCGTGCTCGCCACGATTTCACGTCGGTGGGGGTCATCGGAGGCTATGGTAAGTCCCTCTTCCTTTTCCTCCCTTCTTTCCCATGCCGGTGGGCATGACTGCCGGCGATAGGAGTCGTCGGATTTCGTCGGAAAAGGGAAGTCCTGTTCGGCCTCTCCCTTTTCCTGGTTTTTAAGGCACTGACGGTCACGCCGATCGCCGGCTCTAGCCTCTCCGAACTCGAGGGAAGATCGTCCCTTGCCGCCGGCCACCGTCGGGCAAGGTACGGTCGTGAACGGCCGGTCTAAGGTACGGGGACCTCTAGGTCCCCTGTTTCGGCCAAAGAAGGCCATGGGAAAAAGAAAAGAAAAGGAAAAAAGAAAAGAAAAGGAAAAAGAAAAGAAAAAAAAAAAAAAAAAAAAAAAATATATATATATATTTATATAATAATAATAATAATAATAATAATAAATCATAATAACAATAGTACACATGAAAGAAAGTTTCTCTCATCCCTCTCTAAAGTCTTTCTCTCTCTAGAATTGGATAATTTCTCTCTCTACTTTCTCTCTCTAAAAATTTTCTCTCTCTAAAAAGCCCTATGAATCTCCTATTAGGCCATCTTCTCCACTCCTAGGAACCTATGACCTTAAATCGGTTTAGAGCCGAAGAGAAAGATTTATTGGACTGATCATCAAATCGGTCATTTTCTTATATTATGTAATTTTATTAAATATATGAAATAAAATTTATTGATGATTTAATATTTTAAATAGGACTGTCCAATTCTTTTAAGAAAGATTAAAAGGTCCAGGATGATCGAGGTAAGTGAATTTTATGCTCTTTATTTATTTTTAAATGATCATATTTTTATGCAAAGAATTGCTATTGATGAAATCATAATTTTTCATAAAATAAGGATCGGCATATGTGATATGAAAAAGCATGTTTTATTATGAGCATTGATTTCATGAATATATCTTATGAAATAGCATGATTATGAAGCATGAATTTCATTATTTTTCCATCTATGTATATGTATACTTTAAGAAAAAGATATAATGATTTTCAAGACTCTTAGATGGCTATGAATGAATCCTTTCGGGAAGGTCGACATTCGGAGCTAGCATCCACACGAAACATGACCCTTCCAGCGGGTATAAAGTTGGCACATGAATTAAGAACTCTGTCGATTAAGAAACATGACCCTGTTACGGGTATAATAGTGACCTTAGCATGAATATCTGTGAGCAATATTTTGAAACATGACATGAATACATGATGAAAATGATTTACGATTCATAATTGTGAAATATACATGACTTATGTATGCATGATGAGCTTATAACTTGTTTTATTATATGCTCTATGAAATATTTATTTTTACAATAATTGTTATTTACTAAATAATACATTATCATAGAAAACTTATGCTTGATCCGGTAAGGAAGCGGAAGTCTACTTACTGAGCTGGTGTAGCTCATATTCTTTTTGTTTTCTTTTTCATGTACAGAGAAATAAGGCTAGGACTGATAAAAAGGGAATTCAGGCTTGGGGATCAGCAAAGCAAGCTTGGAAATTTTGCACTAGGAATTCAGTTTATATTTATGGATTGTAGTCATTATGAATTTTTAGGCTTGGATTATTTCATCTTTGGATTTAGATGTTCTGAACCAGTTTTGGTTTAATTAAATATTTGAATTGAACTTTATTATTACATTTATTTGTGATACACCTATTATTATATTTAAGAAGATGAATTTTGGCTTCGTGTTATCGTGGGTCATCCCTCGGTAGCATGGCCGTGTTATGTCCCGGGTTTGGGGCGTGACAAATAGATCCATCCATTACAGAGCTCGTTCATCAAATCAGATCTATACCAATGTTTGTTATATTGCATAACTAAGACAATAGGATCCAAAATAATAATATGATAATAGATAATTATGAGCTCCTTAACCATTCATTCAAACGACAACTTAATCTATATTTTATAATAAATCAAAGTAAAAAAAAATCATTCCATAATCAATGAAAGCCCATCTTATGAAAAATTCTAATATTCTTCCACTTGGTCAACATTGATTAAAATCTTTTTTTATTCATGAAAATATATTTGTCATATATATATATATTGTTATGGTGGTACCATGAATACCTTGGGTCGGCGTGTTTCATGGAATACCTTAGGCTAGCGAGCTAACGTCGTGATTGCTGACCTAAGCACCGAACTGAGGTATGTGGAGCTGAGCTATTTGCACCCAGTTTGCTATGCGGCCTGTCTGTCATGTAAGTTTCTTCCATGACCTCGGCCTGCCAGTTCCCCGACACATGCAGTAGCTATCCACCCCGAGTGGATAAGTTTGGGTGTAACCAACTCTCCATCTTGCGGAAGTAGATAAAGGCTAGAATATCTCGCCCACTAACAGTATGTCAACCCAACAATCCGATAATCTTGAAACCGCACGTTCCCATATTCTCTATAAATAGCTAAAACTCTGAGGACCTAGATAAGTAATCCTTCTCAGAGAATCAGTTGCTGCTTTCATTGTTCTCTGATTCCTAACTTGAGCATTGGAGAGTTCTCGTCGGAGCAAAAATCTTCGGCTCGGACTTTATTTTATAGACCACTCCAGCATCACTATGCAAGGTCCAGTTGCTTGTCTTCTGACCTCAGCCGAAACAAGCAGCAACAGATAGAGGAAGGGCGTAATCTTCAAATTATACCACTAAAGCAAGTCTTATCTCGTCTCTCTAATGTCGTCGCCTCCCATTAGGCAGGGAGTCAGGTTGACAGGCAGGTGCAGCTACCGATGACGGAGACTTCACCAATCTAGCCAGCATTGGTCACGGCGGACTAGTTTAATCTGCTCTTCCAGCAGATCCAGACTCTGATAGCCATCGTCCAGATTGTCCAAACTGTTCTTGTGCGTCCACCAATGGCACCGCAGCCTGATCTGGTTGCTCTTGCACCCGCTTCAGCGGTGCCACTAGTACTTTCTTTGACGGTACCCCCACCGAATTTGGCTCCGTAGTTGCTACAATAACCTCAACTACAGCGGCTTTCTCAGAGTCCAGAAAGGAGGCAGACCTGCCAAAGTCACCTTAAGGCCCAGCAGGTGGCAAGGCGATGATCTTTCAGCCTATGATCAGGGCATAATTCAACCCCTAGTCACCATTTTGCTTAGTATTCTAAAGCCTGCACCATCTGAGATCTTACCATAGAGAAGTGATTCCAGGCATTTGATAAAAAGATCGAGAATGCTCTCAATAATACCTCCTCGGTGCAATCCTATGAAGAGTTTAACAGTGAGCCATCCTTCATGTCGAGGATAATGCAGGAGCCACTCCCTCAGCACTTTAAGGTGCCCTAAGTTGAGACCTACGATGGGATCGCCGACTCCATCGATCATCTGGAGACTTTCAAGGTAGCAGTGCTTCTTCAAGGAGCAATAGATGGCATCTTATGTCGAGCATTCTCTACTATCCTCAAAGGGGCAGCTCGAAAGTGGCACTCAAGTTTGAAGCCGGCATCAATCTATTTTTTTGAAGAACTTGCTGGTCCTTCATTGGTCACTTTGTCAGTAGCCAATGATAGCAAAAGCGGTTTGATTATCTCCACATCATCAAATAGAAGAAAAGGGAGTTTGTTGGGTTTCAATCACACAACAAAATATAGATTTCAAAAATTTTTTAACATGCATAAAAAAAATTTTAACACTTAAAACCAGCATATCAAAACTCAAACTCTAGAATTACCTTGTAGACTCTAATCAAACCATTCAAGCATGCAATAGGATAGAAATTATACTTCCTAAAGAAGATGATCAGATAGCAAAATGATCTCTATAAGGCTCCAAAGTAGAAGCCCTCTAACGGTGATCCACATGGAAGATAATCAAGGTCCTTCTTAACCAAAATAGTGTTGCAGTCTTTCTTCATAAGAATGCTGCCGATATCTTTCTCCAAGCATGAATCGCACCACTATCTATTTACCTTTAATTCCTCCACTAGAACCATACCAAGAATTTTTTCTCAAGAGATCTCACCATCTAGAGTTTGATTTTGTACTTCAACATATGAAAAAACCAAATTCTAGGTCAAGCTATCCTCACATATCTTTTTCTTTCTTCTTCTCTCTCTTTCTATTTTTTTCTCTCTTTTTTTTTAATTTTTTCCAAAATTTTTCTACTTAATCCTCACTTATCCCATGCCCAAATACCTAGATATCTGCTCCAAAATCCATAGGAGATATCCCATATAAATAGAAAATGAAGAGGTACATGAGTCTTTCAAGGGGCGCCAACTCTTAGTGCTCCACCTTCTCACATGGGGAAATGAATCCTTATGTAAGAATAAATGATGTGGAGTAGTCCTAAGTGCAGAAAAATTTCTCCTCTTCCACATCTATAAATATCATATATTAATGTGTGAAAAAAATAAATGGAGTGAGAAACAAAGAGATGTATTAAAAGAAAGACTTTTCTTTTACCATACCTATAAATTTTGGTATTGAATTCAAGTGGGTGGCATGGAAAACTTCTTTTACACATGAAACACTTTATATAAAGATAAGAAACTAATTAAATATAGATCTAATCTAATTAGGTTCAAGTTAACAGATTAAGTCTAGCTCAAATACTTTGAACTAACCAAATTAAAAATTTGGATTAACACAGTGTGCTAGCATATCAAATTAACCCTTAGAACTTACAATAAGTTCAAATAAAATTAGACCAAGATCAAATTTTAAAGTGTATAATCCATTTGATTCCAAATCTAGCCAGCAATAGACTCAAACTCTTGATCTAACCTTAATCCGATTAGATTAAATCAGCCTAATTGCACTAATTAATCAGAACTCTTTCTAATTAATTTTTGAATTAAACTTCTTTAATTCTTGTAAGTCCACAAGTCAAGATTGACATCTAGCAATGTGTCATGACTATCCGAAAGAGATAAAATTTGATAAAAATACCAAAATTATCCTTCAGTGGCAAGTTACCATGCAATTCAATTCTTCAGTCATATAACATTCCTAATGAGCTATGGGTATGAAATTATATCAAAACTAAATACTCATCTATATATATCTCGATCAGAAGGTGATGATTCAATTGATGATATATTAGAAATTTCTTTCTAATTATTATTCTGCTTTGATCAAAGATTTTTCGAATCATCAATCTATGAGATCACATAGGATGTTCGCTCTCCTTATTAGGAGTGACCAATCCCTTCTTGACCTCTTACAACCTCCATGCATACTTCACTATATCCAGAATATTCTACACAAGGATCAGATAATCAAGCTAGGGATGAACTAAAATATGGATTCGTGTGCATAAGATACCATGGTGATCTTAGATCTAAAGATCATTTGCACAACTCCCACTAGAGAATAATCCGCTGACATACAAATAAGGCTCTATCAGATATTCTCTTGTAGGTCAATTAGTGAACTCATTCTCTAATGAGTACCCACATCTTTGTATTAGTGTCACACACAAGTGGTTGTGAGATCAACCACCCTCTCTATCGAGCATATATAAGATGTGCTAGTCTTTTCAAAATCATTGATCTCCAACTCAATAAACTAATGACTGAAAATATTTTAGATTAGAGCTATCAGAGATTTAAATCTCATTGGCATGATCTCATCGTGGTCCTAAAATTATTATCCTAATCTATGGAGTTCATTATAATCTTAAACAAGTATAAGATGCAGCATATAATGAATCAAAAGTACCTAACTTAATTAATAAAAATATCAAATACATGAGTTTGAAAAATAAAATATAAAAAAATATCTCATCGCATCACATATGCGATTGACTTGTAGGGTATTATTCTTTCAATCTTCCACTTGCACTAAAGTCAATCGCCCTATACTTGATGCTCATGCAATTTAGGTGGTGGTCAAACTACTACAATAACAAGATCTTAGTGAACAGATCTGCTATATTGTTCTTGATGTCAACTCGCTCAACGATCACATCGCATCTTTAGACTATCTTTCGAATGAGGTGGAACCATCTTAGGATGTGTTTGAATTTGTGATGAGATCTTGATTCCTTAGCTTGAGCAACTACCCCAGTATTATCATAATAAAGAGACACTGATTGTTCAATTTCAGAAACCATACTCAACTCTGAGATAAACTTTTTTATCCAAATGACCTCCTTGGCTGCCTCAATAGCAGTAATATACTTGGCCTCAATGATTGAGTTAGCAACATTTTGCTGTTTGAAATTTTTTCAACTCACTACGCCACCATATAAGATGAATACATATCCAAATATGGATTTGCTATCATCCAGATCAGATTGAAAACTAAAATCAATAAAATCTTTCAATTTCAAATCAAATCTACCATATATAAAAAAAAATATCTTTAGTCATTCTCAAGTACTTAAAAATATTTTTCACAACTTTCCAATGATCCTTCCCTAGATCTGCCTGAAATCTGCTTACAATGTCCAAAGCATAAGCTACATCAGGCCTAGTACATAGCATAGCATACATAATTGATCTTATAGTCGAAGCATAAAAAACAGAACTTAATTTTATTTCTCTTTTTAGGTGTCTTAGAACATATCTTTTAGAGAGTTGCATGCCATGACCCATGAGTAAGTAACCCTCTTTTACATTTCTTCATATTGAACCTCTTCAACACAAGATCTATGTACCTAGACTGGGACAAGCCAAGCATCTTTTTTGATCTATCTCTATAGATCTTTATACCAAGTATATAGGACGCTTCACCCAAGTCTTTCATGAAAAACTTTTGAGATAGCCATATTTTGACGGATTGCAACATAGAGATGTCATTCCTAATGAGCAGTATATCATCCACATATAAGATCAAGAAGACAATAGCACTCCCACTAGTCTTTTTATCACACATGGTTTATCCATATTTTTGATAAAACTAAATGATTTGATTGTCTCATCAAAATGGATGTTCCAACTCCTCGATGTTTGCTTTAATCCATAAATAGATTTTTTTTAGCTTGCATACTTGATTTGCCCTCCCACTAGAGACAAACCTCTTTTGTTGAGTCATACAGACTTTTTTCTCAAGATTTTCATTTAGGAAAGCAGTCTTGATATCCATCTGTTAGATTTCATAATCATGATATGCAGCTATAGCAAGCATAATTTGAATAAACTTGAGCATGGCTACAGGAAAAAAGATTTTTTCATAGTCAACACCTTGCTTTTGTTTGAAATCTTTTGTCACTAGTCTGGCCTTATAGGTCTCTATCTAGATATTTGCTCCAATCTTATTTTTGAAGATTCATTTGCAGCCTATTGGGGTCACACCCTCAGGCGCATCAACTAAAGTTCAAACTTAGTTGACATACATAGAGTTTATTTCAGATTTTATGACCTCAAGCCATCTGTCAGAGTCACTACTTATGACTACTTTCGAATAGGTCGTGGGATCATCATTCTAAATGATGTGTGATGAGTTATCATTCTCAATGACGAACCCATGTCTAAGTGGTACATTACGCACTCTACTTGATCTTCAAAAAAAAATGTGTGTTATGGTTGTACCTCAACAATGGATACATTAGATTGAGGATCAACTTGTGGACACTCCATATGTTACTTCTGGATAGACTGTAAGTCTTGAAATTCTTCAAGTTCAACTATTCTCCCACCGCCTCCTTCTTGGATGAACTCTTTCTCTAAGAAAGTGGCATGCCTACTAACAAACACTTTTTGTTGAGTAAGACGGTAGAAGTAGTATTCTATACTCTTCTTAGGATAACCTACAAATCTATATTTATCCGAACTAGCACTTAGCTTATATCCTTCAGTATTCTTGACATAAGCAGGACATCCCCAAATCTTAAGATACTTAAGATTAGGCTTCCTACCTCTCCATATCTCATATGGAGTACTAGGCATAAATTTACAAGGTACCCTATTTAAAACATGTGTGACAGTCTCTAAGGCATGACTCCAGAAAGAGATCAGAAGATCTGTGAAGCACATCATGGACCGTACTATATCTAATAAGGTGTGATTCTTTTTTTCGTAATATCATTTAATTATGGAGTGTACGGAGGAGTCTATTGAGAGAGAATTCTTTTTTTTTGAATAATCAAGAAACTCACTAGTTAAGTATTCACCTCCTCAATTAGATCAAGGAGCCTTGACACTTTTACCAGTTTATTTCTTAACCATTCTTTGGTACTCTTTAAACTTATCAAAGACTTCAGACTTATATTTTATTAAATACACATATCCAAACCTAGATAAATCATCAGTAAATATAATGAAGTAGGAGTATCCACCCCTGACCTGAGTCGATATTGGACCACAAACATTAGTATGTGCTAGGCCTAAAATATCACTTGTCCTATCTCCATGTCCAATAAATAGAGTCTTGGCCATCTTACCTATGAGCCAAGATTCACAAGTTGCATATGATTCAAATCATAAGGATTAAAGAATTTTTCTTTGTATAACTTATTAATCCTTGACTCATTGATATGACCAAGTCGGTAGTGCTAGAGATATGTGACATTCACATTTTTTTTCTTCTTTTTTTTTATTTGATTAGCATGAAGAATATTATCATTAAGTGACAGAAATAAAATATCATTATTAATAAAGCATTTCCATAACATTCATTACAAAAATAAACAGAGCAACTATTGCCCTTTTCTCTTATTTCAAAATCTTATTTCAGTAATATAGGTATAGAAATAATATTTCTATCAATGTTGGGAACATATAATAGTCCTTCAGTTTCAAAATTTTGTCTAAAGGCAACTTCAACAGCTTAATTCCTATGGCTTCGACCTGGATGGACTCTCCACTAGCGCTGAATAGCATGAAGTCACCTTCATTTAGACTCCTTATGTCCTGCAGATCCTGCAACGATTTACAAAGGTATGAACCATAGGTGGTATTTAATATCCAAGAATTTAAAATTGAAGAACTTAATGATAAGTTTGTTTGTATCATATACAAACCTTTAGCAACACTTGCTTTCTTGTACTTCAAACTTGCAAGGTAGTCCTTCCAGTTTCTCTTCCAGTGCCCTTCCATGCTGCACTGATAACAAGTACCCTTGGTGGAGACTTTCTTCATCTTCTTCTTGGAGATGCTAGCCTTAGGGTTCAATTTTTTCTTAAAATCCTTCTTGCCTTTCTTCTTGGAGATCTTATCTACAAGAAGAATAGGAGCCTTATCATCCTTGAAATGGCTTTCTGCTGTCTTCAACATATTGAGCAGCTCAGGCAGACTGGTGTTCAGTTTGTTCATACGATAGTTTATGACAAATTATGAAAAAAAATCAGAGAGTGATTGTAGGATCAGATCCTGACTAAGCTCACCATCCATTGTAAAATCCAACTATCCCGATGAGTGATCAGATCAAGAATCTTTAAGATATGAGTCTATACATATGTGCCTTCACTCATCCTGGCATAGAACAACTACTTAGATATCTCATATCTAGCAGACTGATTTTATTCTCCATATAATTTTTTCAAATTAAGAAGTATGAAAGGAACATCCATGCCTTCATATTGCCTTGGAAGCTCATTGCTTATAGAGGCAAGCATGATACATTTGATAGTCATACTGTCATCTTGTCATATCTTGTATGTGGCCTTTTCCTCCTCAATTGCATCTTCACCGATCATATCGGGTGCAAGGATATCCAGAATATAGGAGATTTTTTCTTGTGTGAGAATAATTCTCAGGTTCCTCAACCAATCCACATAATTGAATCCGTCAACTTGTTGGCATCAAGTATGCCACGCAGTGAAAGTGAGGATGCCATTATGCAGATTAATTTACAATAACAAAAAACCAATATAAGCGAATAACTCATGATGATATGCACAACTAGATTAGGTCTTTTATCTAATTGTTACTCCCATTATTTTATCGAATATCATACCCCTCTCCTATGATAAATGAGAAATCCTATTGATTTTTTTTGTGGGGTTGAGATCCTAATTCCTCACAAAAGGTCTTGTGGTTGCACAACAAACCTTTATGAGTTTAAAGGTAGAAAACTTCTTTTCAATTGCATCTCATGCAACTCTCAGCATCTTCCTACCTCTAAAATATTCATAGCATTGTGGTTGCACAATAAACTATAATGTTTTAGTTAAGTTAGATCCTTCATTTTCATACAGTCATATCTGAATGATGCTCAAGCAACATATCCAAAATACTGTAAGCATTAAATATGCACTAAAATAGTCCTACATCAATCTCCATAATAAGCCTTGTAGTTGCACAATAAACTCATTATAGTTCTTGACATGATATTGGCTTATCAAGAAGGAAGGCATGTGTAGTGTCTACATCATTAAGCAATCCAAACTCAAAACTCAATAGACCAGATTGATCAGGTAAGTAGGTGGGAGGCTCTCTGATGCTTTC